>NW_017095990.1:1641-7188 GCF_001412225.1 Nicrophorus vespilloides
ACGTGCTGGTGAAAAAAACGTTCCGCGAGATTTCCCTCGAGGTGTTTTACATTTATTTGTCTACCGACTAAACAGATACAGGATATCAACCATCCAAAAAAAAAAACTACATACATATATTTACGTTTGTCTATATGTAAGGAAGATAAAGTGTAGCCAAATAAAACTTCGATATGTATTTTTTAACGTCGCGATAAAAAAATAGGACTTAAACGAAGGACGTATCAGTAAATAAAATTTAAAAAAATATGGGATAAATTCGAAACGGGCAAAAATATTACGTTATTGACCCATTTGTTTGTACCAAATATCTATATCTCTTACAGCTGTAATTGTTTTCTATTTATTTATATATCCATGATTACCAATGACAGTTAATTTGCATTGATAGTTATAATTGACACTTACGTCACTTGTCAAGTTTATAAACCGTATATTAAGAAATATGATAATCCCAATACTAATTTTACCTATGGTCACCTATGACAGTTAATCTGTTTTGACACATACGTCACTTGTCAAGTTTATAACCTTATATTAACAATAAGACAATCCCAAAATTAGTTTTGAGTAATCACTTTCTTTTGTTCCAAACTTCTATGTAATACTTTTATGTAATAGTTTTCTAAATTTATGTATCCATGTTCACCTATGACAGTTAATTTGCATTGACAGCAATAATTCACGTCAGTTTTCAAGTTTATAAACCTTAAATTAAGAAATATAACAAACCAAATACTAATTTTACATAATTGCTTTTGTTTGCCCGCAAATGTCTATATCTCTGTCACTTTTACGTAATTGTTTTCTGTTTAGTTATATATCCATGATCACCTATGACACTTAATTTACATTGACAGCTATAATTGACACTAACGTCACTTGTCAAGTTTATAAACCTTATATTAAGAGATATAATAATACCAAGACTAAGTTTACATAATTACTTTTGTTTGCTCACAAATGTCTATATCTCTGTCAGTTTTACGTAATTGTTTTCTATTTATTTACGTATCCATGGTCACCAATTACAGTTAATTTGCTTTGACAGCTATAATTGACACTTACGTCACTTGTCAAGTTTATAACCTTATATTAACAATAAAACAATCCGCAAATTAGTTTTGAGTAATCACATTCTTTTGTTCCAAACTTATATATCTCTCTCAGTTTTATGTAATAGTTTTCTAAATTTATGTATCCATGTTCACCTATGACAGTTAATTTGCATTGACAGCTAAAATTGACACTTACGTCACTTGTCAAGTTTATAAACCTTATATTAAGAAATATGACAATCCAAATACTAATTTTACATAATTTCTTTTGTTTGCCCGCAAATGTCTATATCTCTGTCACTTTTACGTAATTGTTTTCTATTTATTTATATATCCATGTTCACCTATGACAGTTAATTTGCATTGATAGCTATAATTGATAATTACGTCAGTTGTCAAGTTTATAACCTTATATTAATAATGAGACAATCCGAAAATTAATTTTGTGTAATTACCTTATTTTGTTCCAAACTTCTATATCTCACTCATTTATATGTAATTGTTTTTACTTATATGTCTATGGCTACCAACGACAGTTCATTTACATTGATAGCCAAAATTGACATTTACGTCACTTGTCAAATTTATAACCTTATATTAACTATAAGACAATCCCAAAATTAGTTTTGAGTAATCACTTTCTTTTGTTCCAAACTTCTATATCTCTCTCACTTTTATGTAATAGTTGGTCACCAATGACAGTTAATATGCATTGACAGCTATAATTGACACTTACGTCACTTGTCAAGTTTATAAACCTTATGTTAAGGTATATGACAATCCCAATACTAATTTTACATAATTACTTTTATTTTCCCACAAAAATGTCTATATCTCTGTCACTTTTACGTAATTGTTTTCTATTTATTTATATATCCATGTTCACCTATGACAGTTAATTTGCATTGACAGCTATAATTGACAATTACGTCAGTTGTCAAGTTTATAACCTTATATTAACAATAAGACAATCCGAAAATTAGTTTTGCGTAATTTCTTTATTTTGTTCCAGACTTCAATATCTCACTCATTTTTATGTAATTGTTTTTATGTATATGTCTATGGCTACCAATGACACTTCATTTACATTGATAGCCAAAATTGACACTTACGTCACTTGTCAAGTTTATAAACTTATACTAACAATTGGACAATCCCAAATTTAGTTTTGGGTAATTACTTTCTTTTGTTCCAAACTTCTATACCTCTCTCACTTTTATGTAATAGCTTTCTAAATATATGTATCTATGATCATCTATGACAGTTAATTTGCATTGACAGCTATAATGGACACTAACGTCACTTGTCAAGTTTATAAACCTTATATTAAGAAATATGACAATCCCAATACTAAGTTTACATAATTACTTAGGTTTGCCCACAAATGTCTATATCTCTGTCATTTTTACGTAATTGTTTTCTATTTATTTATATATCCATGGTCACCTATGACAGTTAATTTGCATTGACAGCAATAATTGACACTTACGTCATTTGTCAAGTTTATATCCTTATATTAACAATATTACAATGTTTATTAACATTTATTTACTGTTAATTATTATCTTGAGTTACCAGTCTTGGCGCATTCTTAAATTTATAACTCTTTGACTTATATAATCAAGAAGTTAAAAATAATCCGACTAAAAATGCATTTGGCAATGCGTCAAAATTTCTTCATGTAGTTTCGCCTTGTTTCAGTTTTTTTTTGTTGTTGTCAAAACTGAAATTTACTATTCGGTTAAATATAGTCCTGAAAATTTATCACTTCTCTTTGTCTGCTCCGTTGCGGCTGATATATTCTTCGGCGGATTCAAATTAGACTTACATATTAATGAGCCGAAGAAGGAGACAAAGACAGCGCAAGAAAATGATAATTAAGTCTGAGACTTATTAAATTTTCGTGAATCTCTACGTGCTAAGTGGGTTCTCGTAGATGAAATTACCTTCTCCACCCTTAAAAAAAAAGTTGTATTTTTTTTTGTTCCCTCTTTCTCTCCGTTTCGGTCAAGTGAAAATATGCAAAAACCGATGGAGATTCGGATTTGGAATCGGGGTATGCATATCGGAGCTTGACTCAATTTAAATGCAAAACAAGGATTCCACGATCCGCTCCTAATTTCATCGACGAGAGTCAATTTTTTTTTGCACTCCCTCTGTTATTTGTTTGTTTTTGCTTATTTTGTTTTGCAACGAATGGGGATGATCTTTTGTTTTGCTTTATTTTTTTTAATTTTGTTATGAAAGGGTTGCGAGTGGCAACCGTTGTTATGTAAGCAATGGGTAGGATGAGATACAGAGAGAAATACAATGGATGAACGAGCAGTCTTTGCGAGAACAAGGAAAACAGTTTGAGAACTTAAAAATACTTTCCTTAAGGATTAAAGGCAACATGGCAAATCCATTTATTTCTGTGTATTCTTAAAATCTTTATTCACTCGATTACTCGATTTAGGTTAAAAATTCTTGTAATTATTTTTTTTTTAATATTTAAATAAAAAAAAGCAATTATAAAAATGCATTCAAATAGGAGCAAAGAATTTTTTTGTAAAAAGAAAAAACGTTTTCAATACGCGACACGAAAAAAGAAATACTGAAATCTTTTCCGCTTTATTAAAAGTAATTAAAATTATTCTAAATTTCAATCAACATATTGAATTTTTTTTTTTGTTTATAAATTATTCTTTTGTTATCCGTTTTATTTCATGGGATAAGTGACAAAAGAGAGTTTCATTTTACGACTTTATAAAACAAGTATTATTTTTCATTTTACCCAAAAATTAATTAAATGATAGATAAATTAATTTAAATTGATTGATTTCTTGATAATTAAATTATATAACATTTTAACTAATTAACAATGTAAACTAGTGTAAAACAAAAGAACTGAAAGTTTTGTTTTACGACCATGTTGAAAATTTTGAACCTTTAATTGATTCACAGTTGACATAAGTTATTTGCACAAATTTATAAACAAATTGCAATTAAAACTAATTAACAAAATTAAATTAAATAGGTTAATTCCTTAAACAAAACTTGTAAGATAAATTAATTTAAATTGATCGATTTTTTAATAATAAAATTATATGACATTTTAACTAATTAACAATGTAAACCGGTTTAAAACAAAAGTACTGAAAGTTTCGTTTTACGACCATGCGGAAAATTTTGAACCGAAACATATTCGAAATCGAATTGCCTTGCATTTGGAGCGTTTTTCGTTTAAAACTTCACTTTGACACACATATAAATTATTCAAAGCGTTTTAATTGACATTTGCACGTTCCAATGTTCCTCTCATTAATACAAAGTATTTGCATTATTATATTTTTTTAGCATTTCCGAATCGTATTTACAAATGATTAAAAATCCATACAATTAAAACTAATTAACAACATTTAATATTAAGGAATTAATTAACATTGAAGACATGTAATTGGTAGTCATGGAAACACATGGAATAGTAATGCAAAGTGACTCCATTAATGTTATAACCTTTAATTGATTGACAGTTGACATAAGTCATTTGCACAAATTTATGAACAAATTTCAATTAAAACTAATTAACAAAATTAAATTAAATATGTTAATTCCTTAAACAAAACTTGTAAGATAAATTAATTTAAATTGATTGATTTCTTAATAATTAAATTATATGACATTTTAACTGATTAACAATGTAAACCGGTTTAAAACAAAAGAACTGAAAGTTTTGTTTTACGACCATGTTGAAACTTAAATATTTGTATTAATTAGATTACGGACATTCTTCCATAGATAATGCATATTTTTAACGTACATCATTGATAAATGATCTTAATTAATTTAACAATAATAAAAGATGTTAATTAGTTTTAATTGCATGAATTTTTGTTATTAAATTTGTGCAAATGACGTATGTCAACTGTCAATCAATTAAAGGTTATAACAGTAATGGAGTCACTATTCCTTGTGTTTCCATGACTACCAATTACATTTCTCCAATGTTAATTATTCCTTTATATTAAATGTTGTTAATTAGTTTTAATTGCATGGATTTTTAATCATTTGTAAATACGATTCGGAAATGCTAAAAAAAAATATAATAATGAAAATACTTTGTATTAATGAGAGGAACATTGGAACGTGTAAAAGTCAATTAAAACGCTTTGAATAATTTATATGTGTGTCAAAGTGAAGTTTAAAACGAAAAACGCTCCAAATGCAAGGCAATTCGATTTCGAATATGTTTCGGTTCGAAATTTTCCGCATGGTCGTAAAACGAAACTTTCAGTTCTTTTGTTTTAAACCGGTTTACATTGTTAATTAGTTAAAATGTCATATAATTTAATTATTAAGAAATCAATCAATTTAAATTAATTTATCTTACAAGTTTTGTTTAAGGAATTAACCTATTTAATTTAATTTTGTTAATTAGTTTTAATTGCAATTTGTTATAAATTTGTGCAAATAACTTATGTCAACTGTAATCAATTAAAGGTTCAAAATT
>NW_017095990.1:7213-25161 GCF_001412225.1 Nicrophorus vespilloides
AACATTGGAACGTGAAAAGTCAATTAAAACGCTTTGAATAATTATATGTGTGTCAAAGTGAAGTTTAAAACGAAAAACGCTCCAAATGCAGGAATTCGATTTCGAATATGTTTCGGTTCGAAATTTTCCGCATGGTCGTAAAACGAAACTTTCAGTTCTTTTTCCTCTCATTAATACAAAGTATTTTCATTATTATATTTTTTTTTAGCATTTCCGAATCGTATTTACAAATGATTAAAAATCCATGCAATTAAAACTAATTAACAACATTTAATATAAAGGAACTAATTAACATTGGAGAAATGTAATTGGTAGTCATGGAAACACAAGGAATAGTGACTCCATTACTGTTATAACCTTTAATTGATTGACAGTTGACATACGTCATTTGCACAAATTTAATAACAAAAATTCATGCAATTAAAACTAATTAACATCATTTATTATTGTTAAATTAATTAAGATCATTTATCAATGATGTACGTTAAAAATATGCATTATCTATGGAAGAATGTCCGTAATCTAATTAATACAAATATTTACGTTTGCAATTTGTATCTGCTAACAATGAGCTAATAAATTTGTAGTCATGGAAACATAAGTAATAGTTGCAAAGTGACTCCATTACTGATATAACCTTTAATTGATTGACAGTTGACATAAGTCATTTGCACAAATTACAATTAAAACTAATTAAAAATATTAAATTAAATTCCTTAAACAAAACTTGTAGGAAAGCTCTTTTTTTAGTAAACTTTTTTTTTGTAAATTAAAAGTAATAAATAATGTATTAAGGGTTTCAGCAAATTTGGAATTCAGATTGTTGGACTCACCGTTCCTGCGGGGGCGGATGTATCCAGTTCATGGCATTCTCGATTGTTGAACTAACACTAGAACTGCACAAAACAACGCGATTTCACTGAGAAATAACAAACAAATAAAACAAACAAAAAAAAATAAGAAGCTGCATCAACGAGAACCTCTCTTCTCCGTATTCACTTTTCACCTCTCGCGCTTCGATTCGAAACACCCGAGCAATATACGTTTCCAACCTTGGCGTTTTTTTATTATTTTTTTTACGTAATCCTCGTACATTTTCATTCGCTGAATGCATTATACATTCGATTTCCTTACGAGTCGCGTTTGTTTCATCTCAAAATTAAAGCAGAAATCGCTGCAGGACACCCTTTTTCTTCCTTCCCTTCTTGCTCCCTTCTAGCTGATTTTCGTTTTTCATTGTATGTGTATGTGCGTTTGTTGTGGGAGGCAATTTATCCTTCGGGATCAAAGAGGGCCTAAAACAAAGGCGTAATTAGATGAAGCCACGGTTCATTTGCAAACATCCACGCCGAACACGCGTTCCATTCGGCTGTTTTGTTCTGTTTGTTGTTCCTTGCAAATATGAGCGAAGCAAAAGTGTTCCAACATCTCGAAGATGAGGATTTGCATGATAATCCGTTCGATAAACTCAAGAAGAATTACCTAATTTAGGATTCCCCAACATCCAACGAACCTTTCACTTATTTGCTATTCAGAGAGTTCTGAAAACCACCACCAGCGCCGGTTAAATAACCCTTGTCAAAGACCTTGTAGTCATGGTTACTATACAAATATTTGATAGGTGAATCCCTAATCATACGTAACTTCATCACTATTATAACCTTAAATTGCTTGACAATTGACGTCAGTATTTCCACAAATTGTCAAATGCAATATAAATTCTAATATAACCTTAAATTATTAATAAATTAAATGACATAAGTGTTTGTTAAATAAAATAAACTAAGAAGTGTGTACGCACCTTTAAATCAACAAATCTAATGCATGTGATTGCGTATTCATCCTATATTTTTTTTGACGTAGAAGACTATATGAATAGATTGTAGGAGATCTGAGGAATGGGAGAGATGGAATGGGATTAAATTAAATTTAGGAAATATCGGAATCGATACGATCCGTATCGCTGCAGGAGGATGCAGATCCCCGCGCGCTCCTGATTCCGCACAAACAAATCCTTATTATATTACACGATGGAAAACCCGGGATGGAATTCCGGGAATACACCGCCTGCACGATCGAGGCCAAAACGTATAAAACCTTCAGATGAGGACAAAAAAAAACAAAACAAGAAATGTAGAATGGGACATTTGACACGCGAAACTCGGATGTAGGATGCAGGATTTAGTGTTTCCATTCATCATACAAATATATGATTTTTACATAACCTTATCTAACCTAACCTAAAACATATTAAACGTGATGTGTCAATGTCACTAAAGATTAAGTAACCCAACCTAATATAATTAGGTTTTCCTTAAAATGATTAAACAGCATGTATAAGACTTTTAATAACGTTGACGTAATCGAATGAAATCGCAAAATTGAAAATCAATTAATGAAATAAATTTGTAGCAAAATAAAAATAAACGTGAATCCCATTCGATTTGCTTACGTAAATAAGAGCGTATCGTCGTCGTCGTCGGAATTGAAGGAGTTTCATAAATTAAATGTAAATAATTTATTACGCACGAAGCGGGAATCAAACAAATTCGATTACCAAACGTCAGCTGAATCTGTGACATATTTGTCAATTTGAGCTGTCAGTGCAATTTAACTATCACTGGTAATAAATAATAGTTGTGGTAACGTAATGTTACTGAATTTGTGACATATCTGACAATTTTGTGCTGTCAGTGCAAATTTAACTGTCACTGGTAACCATGGTAATAAATAATAGTTGTTGGTAACGTAAATTTACGTGTGAGATAAAGTGTGGATGCAGCTCTAAATTAAAACCGCGTCGCCTTTGCTTGCATCCTGCATATTTAATGTTAACAACATGGGGTGTGTGTGGGGGGAGAAGGATGGCTTTTGGTCCTGTAGCGAGAGCAGAGTAATCTCGTTATAAAAATTTTAAAGCAAAAGGAAATTGATTGCAACCGCCGACGCCGTAGCGCTTCTCTACTCTACTCTTCTACTTCTTTGGCTACAAAATCAATTTTAATTACCCGATGCAGCTCTTTCCCTCCGAGAGGCATCGATTATTTCGTCCTTTTTTTTAATTAAACCCTTTTGTACGAAAAGTCACCGTACAATTAATTAAATTAGGTTTTCTATTTTTTTTATTATTATTCAATTAACCTAACCCAACTTTTTTTCTAATTTTTGATAGTTTTCTTTAATTATCTACAAATAATTAAGGTTTTACCAAAACTTTTTCTTATTATAAAAATTTAAATTTCCTTTACTTTTGCAAACATTTACTAAATAAATTTTATACATTAACTGGTAAATGTACGTATTCACTAAATGAAGATATGTTTTCTATGATATGTACACAATATTTTGTACGATAAGTCACCAAACTATTGATTAAATTCGGTTCTCTATTTTTTGATTATTCAATCATTCTTATTGTCTTGTTTCTGTATTAAGGTCTAATTCTAATCGTTAATCTAATAGCAACTTTTTTCTTAGTACTAATTTTTGATATTTTTTTTTTAATTATCTAAAAATAATTAAATTTTTACCAAAACTTTTTCTTATTACAAAAATTTAAATTTCCTTTATTTTTGCAAACATTTACTAAATTAATTTTGTACATTAACTGGTAAATATACGTATACACTAAAAGAACATTTGTTTCCTATGATATCTAGATAAAATTTTATACAAAAAGTCGCCGAACAATTAATTAAATTAAGTTTTCTATTTCTTTTTATTATTCAATCATTCTTATTGTCTTGTTTCAGTATTAAGGTCTAATTCTAATCGTTAACCTAACCCAACTTTTTTCTTAGTACTAATTTTTATAATTTTCTCTAATTATCTATAAACAATTAAGCTTTTACCAAAACTTTTTCTTATTATAAAAATTTAAATTTCCTTTACTTTTGCAAACATTTACTAAATAAATTTTATACATAAACTGGTAAATATACATATTCACTAAATGAACATATGTTTTCTATGATATGTACACAATATTTTGTACGAAAAGTCACCAAACAATTGATTAAATTTGGTTGTCTATTGTTTTAATTATTCAATCATTCTTATTGCCTTGTTTCTGTATTAATCTCTAATTCTAATCGTTAACCTAACCCAACTTTTTTCTTAGTACCAATTTTTGATAATTTTCTTTAATTATCTATAAATAATTAAGCTTTTACCAAAAAAATTATTACAAAAATTTAAATTTCATTTACTTTTGCAAACATTTACTAAATAAATTTTATACATTAACTGGTAAATGTACGCATTCATTAAATGAACATATGATTAATATGATATGTAGACAAAATTTTGTATGGAAAGTCACCAAACAATTGATTAAATTAGATTCTCTATTTTTTTAATTATTCAATCATTCTTATTGTCTTGTTTCTGTATTAATGTCTAATTCTAATCGTTAACTCAACTTTTTTCTAATTTTTGATAATTTTTTTTAATTATCTATAAATAAATAAGCTATTACCAAAACTTTTTCTTATTACAAAAATTTAAATTTCATTTACTTTTGCAAACATTTACTAAATAAATTTTATACATTGACTGGTAAATGTATGCATTCACTAAATGAACATATGTTTTCTATAATATGTAGATAAAATTTTGTACGAAAAGTCACCTAACAATTAAACTAACATAACTTTTGTCTAAGTACCAATTTTGATTAATTATCTAGAAATAATTAAGATTTTACTAAAACGTTAACGTTTCTTATTACAAAAAAGTTAAATTTCATTTACTTTCGCAAACATTTACTAAATTACACTGGTAAATATACGTATAATACACAAAACGAACATATCTTTTTCTATGATATATAGACAGTAAAGTAATTTGTTTGCTATCAAAGAACCGTGCGGTGTTGATGCGTTGTTTTCTCGGTTTGACGTCGTCTTTACTTCCTTTTTGCTTTTCTGTTCTGAGATTGAGAGCAACTTATATGCATAGATTGCATATCGCGGCGAGAACATTAATCATCGGGAAGGGCGTTTGGAGATATCAAAAGGGTGGATGATTACATCTGCCCTTCCAGCAACTTACGCCAATCAATTACACAACAACAACTCCCGACATCTATTTTTAGTCGACCGCGAATGTGCCGTGCCGTGCAGCGCTTAATTAGAATTTAATCGCGGGGAAAAACGAAAACCACCCACACCCAACATCCCCCACCCCCCCATCAACGCCACCACGACTTTTCGAACTATTAATATTTCAGCAAATCTTTTATACTGTTCGAGTTGAGTTTCTTAAATAAATTATTGAGCAAAATGTGATCAACTATGTAGTCTATATACTTATATTATTTACAAGAATCAATATGGAAAGCTACATTCTCCAAATATCCAGCTTTCATAGACAACTTTGTAACTTTATAAACTTTACTCAATTTGTTTGTTTAATTCAAGTAACTAGATCATAGCATTTATTTCTATCCTAAATTTTCCCTAATTTATTTTCGATTCCTCCCGGGTGTTTGAGCTGTGATTTGCTGTGAATGAGAGCAGCGATTTCCACGTGGCCGCATGTCCAGGTGCTAAATAAAGGTATATTATCTTATTTCGAAGATGATAACCAGGTATCAATTCAAGCGCAAAACATTTCACAACACCGTTTCGCGTATAACCTTCACGTTTCATAGTTACAAATGTTTTTATTCATATATGAAGTGATTTACATGTTTGAATTTTACATAGTATTCATACTGCTTATAAGCCTAAGCTCTTTCAGAATGCAGTTTAAGGGTTAGATTTGATGAGTATTAAAAAAAATAACATTGTCGGATAGAAGCACATTGTAGAGTAAAAACAGAACATTCTTGAAATCAGGAAGGGTTTAGAACATGAATAGAAATTTTAGAGAACACATTTAGACAAGTACACATTTAGAAAACATTAAGATTACACATTTTAAAGGACACCTAATACACATTTTATAGACACTAAGAAATATAAATAAGAAAGAAATTGGAATATCACAGAAAGAATGGGCTAATGTTTTCAGTAAGATCATTGAAAATGGGAATTTTTGGTTTTAGACAGCTACTGGGAGGAAGTTTGAATAGAGAAAGTGTGTGATGATTGTGTATTTGAATTCTGAGAGCTAGTTTTCCTTGGAGTGTATTTATGAAGTCTGTAATGCTGGGGAAGGGAACAAGGTCGTAGAGTTGAGCGAGGGATATTTGTAGTGTAACTTTAGAATTTTTCGTATTATTTTCCTTTCAAATTGTAAAAGTCTTTTCAAAAGTTGAGGTGTAATGAGGGTTACACGTTTCATATAGAATACGGATCTCGTTTTGATCCACCAGATTTACCATACGCTGGTTCATCTATGGGATTAAAGTTAAATTCTATATTAAAAATCCATCCATCAATGGCGAACCAGTTGAAAAACGTGTTCTATCCCGATCTTGTCCTATTCTCTCCACTCATCATTCTCCAAAAACTCTTTGAATAATGAAGATTCTGTAAACTAAAGATTTCAATTCCAAAAGCTGAAGTTTTCGTAAAATTGAAGAGTAAATTTTAAAAACTCTATAGACTGAATACTTTAAATATTAAAGATTGAAAATTTCAAAACCAGAAATTCTTAAGATTACAAACTATGACGACTTTAAATATTGAAAACTAAAAATACACTGAAAACAATGTAAAACTTAGAGACTAAAGAATTGTGAAGATCTTTGAAAATACTGAAAAATCACATTTAAACTAAACAGATTAAATAATTCACGAACGCATTAAACAGCAATAAATTCATTTTATCTTCAAAATCATGATTTACATTGTTTTCATAACTTTCCAAGTGTTCGTATTACATCAAAAGTTTTTTTTTTATTACTATTCGGAAACTTTTTCGGGCCCTCCACTTCCTTCCTCATACAGTTACCATACATCATCTTGTTTTTTTTTCTTTCTGCTTTTTCTAAAGACTTTATGCAAAAGTTTTTAACATCGATACTCATAGCCTTGTTGATTCGAGCGTTTCCATAATTTTATTGCCAATAAAGTTTAGCTTCAACGATTCTTCCTCTTGGTAACATTTCTCATGCCAACATAAACAGACATATTTCATATACATGTTCTAGTTTTTTTTTTTAGTTATCTTATATAATGTTCACAATTTGACATTAATTGTGTAACATAACCTAACAATATTTTCATGACAGTAACCTAACCTAATTTTGCAATATGTTATATAATCGAATCACGAGAGAGAAAAAATTGAAATTTGTAATTGATGCAATTATTTTTTATTTCGCAAAATTTGATTTGACGCGAAACTCATGACATTTTCAACTTGGAGAACAAAAAGCAATTCCGCGCGAGAGAGAGAGACAGAGACTTTATTACATAAATCACGTTTTTGCGTAAAAAAGCGTAATGAAATTTTCGGAATGCTCGTGTGATTGATGTGCACGTGCGTCGACACAAATTTCCATACCAAAAATAATAAAAAGTATAAAGTGAAGTGTAGTATATTGTTTCCTGCTCTTCATCTACGCCTTTCTCCTCCTCCTCCTGCAGGATGAAAATTCGCATTGCGGAGGAATCCTCGGGACATAGGTTAGCAGCAGGATTAGGGTTGAATGCTACAGGGTCTTTGAGAGAGAAAAACAGTATGAGAGAGAGAGTTAGATTGGTGGGTTGGAGTGTGAATGAGAAAGAGGGTGAAAACGTCGAGGATTTAATTAAGAAAGCACCGGGGCGCGTAATAAATCTATTCAGTTGTGGAAAAGGTGGTCCTCCGCATCGAGTTTCATAAATAAAACAATAATTTCTCGCCTTTCCCCCACGGCCGAGAGAGGAAAAGAGATTTAGAGCGAGCTGCAGATTTCAAAGTTTCATATATGAAAAAAAGAAAGAAACACCGGGTGAAACTTTTGCTGCTTTGTCCAGATTCCTTAATTTCACTAACAAAAAAACGTATTTGATCTAAATTTATGTAATCGTACTGAATCATCACAGTATTTAGTAAATCGCTAAATCTATTTAACTCATTATTCGGGGTTTCGCTTCTACTTTTACTTCTTTTTTCCGGATCGTTACAGTTAATTAGCTACAGGTCATAACTTAGTTTGAAGGTGGGCCAAAGTTTCGGGACGATTACGTGTTGAACGCTCAGCAGATGGACCAAAAAGAAAATTAACAGAGAAAACCGTAATTGCGGTGGAAACATGCTCATTCAATTACTTGCATTGTTTTCTGTTTGCAAACTTTATTTCTGTCTGGTTTTTTTTTTGCTAATTTACGTTTACTTTTACAATTTTACAACAATATGCTCATCGCAATTAATTACCTGTGTTGTTTTTTATTTGTCTACTTTTTTGCTAATTTACAACAATTTAAATTCTTGCCTCAAAAAGTTATTTTTTTGATTAATTTTTGAAAATTATCTCAAAAACTATAAAACTTTTTACATAATTTACAATTATTTCAGAATATTTCTTTTGTTCTATATATTTTGATAAAAAAATTGTTATGTAACGTTAATTTGTAAGTGAGATCTAACCATTTTTAAATATTTTCATTTTTTTTTAATTTTTGTATTATTTGAAAAAACTGAAAACTTTCTATAAATTTTATTATCACATAATAATCTAGTTTTAATTGCGCATCTTTTGGTATAATAATTATATAATAATATTAATTAGTAACTGAAATATAGCGATTTTTCGAATTGAAAAAATCAAATTATTAAATATAAAAAAAATATAGATTATTGCAGAATTTTAGAAGGATCGTTCCAAATCCGATTTAAATTTCAATGACGAATGGGATGAGGAAAATCAGGGTTTTGGCTCCGAAGAAGACTCTGACTCAGGATCGGATTCCTTCCGGTCCGAGAAACACTTCGACCACATATGCCTCTCATCCTCTACATCCCATCGTCCTTCCCATTTGCAAGCACACAAGGAGCAAATATTTGCAATTATCCCATGAAATTGTTGTTACCATTTTTTCTTTTTTGGCTTCCATCTTTTTTTCCTTTTGAGGTTACGTCGGTAAAAATGTTGTAATATATAACTTCAATTATTTCTTCAAAAAATATTTTTTTATTTAAGATTCTAACCTCGATAGGAAACAAATGGTGGCGAATCAAAATAGTAACGTTTCTTTTATGACACTGTTATAGATTCTTGATTATGAAGGTGCATTAACGAGAATAATGATAAAAATTGCCTCAAAAATTATCTCAAAAACTATAAAACTTTGTACATATTTTACAATTACTTCAGAATATTTCTTTTTTGAATATTTTTTGTTGTACATATTTTGATAAAAAATTGTTATGTAAAGTTAATTCGTAAGTGAGATATAACCATTTTTAAATTTTAATTTATTTATTTTTTAATTTTTGTATTATTTGAAAACTTTCTATAAATTTTATTATCACATAATAATCTAGTTTTAATTGCGCATCTTTTGGTATAATAATTATATAATAATATTAATTAGTAACTGAAATATAACGATTTTTCGAATTGAAAAAATCAAATTATTAAATATAAAAAAAGATATAGATTATTGCAGAATTTTAGAAGGATCGTTCCAAATCCGATTGACATTTACAATGACGAATGGGATGAGGAAAATCAGGGTTTTGGCTCCGAAGAGGACTCTGACTCAGGATCGGATTCCTTCCAGTCCGAGAAACTCTTCGATCACATATGCCTCTCATCCTCTTCACAAGGAGCAAATATTTGCAATTATCCCAAATTCTCATGAAATTGTTGTTACCATTTTTTCTTTTTTAGCTTCCATCTTTTTTTCTATTGAGGTTACGTCGGTAAAAATGTTGTAATATATAACTTCAATTATTTCTTCAAAAAATAATTGTTTATTTAAGATTCTAACCTCGATAGGAAACAAATGGTGGCGAATCAAAATACTAACGTTTCTTTTATGACACTTTTATAGATTCTTGATATGAAGGTGTATTGACGAGAATAATTATAAAAATTGCGTAATTTTTTAAGTACAATCAGTATGTTCTCTTCGGGTCATGTTTCGTGGATGGAAAAAATTATATAACTAATATTTTTTTGCAAATTGTACAAAATAAACTTTGTTTTTTCAAACAAATAACATTAGTTAAATGATTACTTTCAAACATTAGCAATTTAATCTTTAATTTTAATCTATATATAAGAATTACTCGTATTATTGAAAACTTTAGAATTTATTGTTTTTTTTTCAGAATTTATTAAATTATTGTAATAGAATCCTTAAAACCATTAGAACTTTTATACATTTTTAAAAGCAATTATTATAATGTATGAAAATTTTTACAATTTTTCTAATTTTTGAACTTAATGGCAAAAATTATATTTTTTTTACAATTTTTGGAATATTTGTGAATAATAGAAACAAAATCTATAGAATCTTTATATAATTTTCTGAATCTCTTCAATAATATTAACAAAAACTTAATTTTTTGTGCAAATTTTTGAATAAAAAAAATTGCGTAATTTTTTAAGTACAATCAGTATGTTCTCTTCGGGTCATGTTTCGTGGATGGAAAACGCACGTGCTTCGGATGGGACGCAACTTCGGCCCGATGCGAAATTAGTTGCGGAACTCGATTAAATCGCAGCCTGCTGATTCATTATGGCCAACTAATTCAATAACGATGGTGGCGCCATTCAAATATAAACACACACACACGGTCCATCCACCATCCCTTTCACCTTCCCGAATGGGGTTTGCAACGACAATGTTGGTGGTGGGGTGCGCCACCGGCGTTTTGCACGCCAATTTACTACTTCACAACTAATTACGCGAATAATACGCGAACAAGACGGAGACAAACCCCCGTCGTTTCGCAATTGTTTCACAATAATGCCTAATTAAACCTGCCCTCTTCGATAATGGTCTCATTGGAGCTCCCAACTCTCTCTCGTTCGTATCGTATAAATCAAGAGAGCCGATGTCGTGGGTCCTATCCATGCCCTCCGGAGGGTGGCGCAACTGAGAAGATAATAGCCCTGAATTGCATGCGTATAACAGAGAGGGTGGCTTAATTGGAATTCGCCACCATTGCTATAACTCGAAATATCCACCCGACCCTGCACACCTTTATTACCGCATTTCCATATATATTATGGCAATTTTGTTCTCTCTCTCTCCTCTCTACCTAAAAAAGAACTATAGTTTAATATTAACGAGATAAACTAGAACATTTTCGCACAGCACACTATGTAATAACAATAATTACAACAATCAAAAATAATAAATAAATTATATAATTAATAATTATTGCAAACTGAACAAAATAAACTTTATTTTTTCAATCAAATAACAGTAATTAAATCATTACTTTAAAATATTAACAATTTAATCATTGATTTTCATCGAAATCTATAAAATTATTTCAACTTTAAGAATTAATCGTATTATTGAAAAGTTTAGAATTTGAGATTTTTTTAAATTATTGTAATAGAAATATTCAAACCATTAAAATTTTTATACATTTTTAATAGCAATCATTATAATGTGTAGAATTATTACAATTTTTCTAATTTTTGAAATTAATGAAATTAATAGCAAAAAGTTATATATTTTTACAATTTTTCGAATATTTGTGAATAATAGAAACAAAATCTATAGAATCTTTATATAATTTTCTGAATCTTTTCAAATATTAAGAAAATCTAAATTTTTCGAATATTTGTAAATAATAGAAACAAAATCTATAAAATCTTTATATAATTTTCTGAATCTTTTCAAATATTAACAAAATCTAAATTTTTCGAATATTTGTAAATAATAGAAACAGAATTTATAAAATCTTTATATAATTTTCTGAAACTTTTCAATAATATTAACAAAATCTAAATTTTAGGTGCAAATTTTTGAAAACTTAAAAATTTATAATCTGTAAAATCTTCAAAATAATTAGAATCTTAAATAGAGACATTAAAATATATGGAATTATTCGAGTTGCTAAGGGATGATTTATACTGTTGTTTTTGTCATGGATACAAAGAGAAAATGATGAGAAAACAAAAGATAAACTTTTACAAAAGTATAATGGTTCGGATAAGAGCAACAACAAAAGTCGATTTACTTAAACAAAATAATAACAATAAACAAATTATATAACTAATATGTTTTGCAAATTGTACAAAATAAACTTTGTTTCTTCACCCAAATAACATTAATTAAATGATTACTTTCAAACATTAGCAATTTTAATCTTTGATTTTCATTTTAATCTATATATAAGAATAATTGGTATTATTGAAAACTTTAGAATTTTAGAAATTATTGTTTTTTTTTTCAGAATTTATTAAATTATTGTAATAGAATCATTGAAACCATTAGAATTTTTATACATTTTTATAGCAATCATTATAATGTGTAAAATGTTTACAATTTTTCGAATATTTGTGAACAAAATCTTTAGAATCTTTATATAATTTTCTGAATCTTTTCAATAATATTAACAAAAACTTAATTTTTTGTGCAAATTTTTGAATACTTAAAAAATTGACAAATTTTATAATCTGTAAAATCTTCAAAATAATTAGAATCTTAAATAGAAACATTAAAATATATGGAATTAATCGAATTGCTAAGGGATGAATTATACTGTTGTTTTTGTCATGGATACAAGGAGAAAAACATGAGAAAACAAAAGATAAACTTTCACAAAAGTGTAATGGTCAGCAATAAATGCTACAACAAAAGTCGATTCACTTAAACAAAATAATAACAATAAAAAATTGAACTATAACTAATATATTTTTGCAAATTGTAAAAAATAAACTTTGTTTCTTCAAACAAATAACAGTAATTAAATGATTACTTTCAAACATTAGCAATTTAATCTTTGATTTTTAACAGAATTTTTATACATACATTTTTACATTTATACATTTTTAACAGCAATAATTATAATGTATGAAACATTTGACAATTTTTCTAATGATTTAAATTAATAGCAAAAAATATATTTTTTTTACAATTTTTCGAATATTTGTGAATAATATAAACAAAATCAATAGAATCTTTATATAATTTTCAGAATCTTTTCAATAATATTAACAAAATCTTATTTTTTTGTGCAAATTTTTGAATACTTAAAAAATTGACAAATTTTATAATCTGTAAAATCTTCAAAAAAATTAGAATCTTAAATAGAGACATTAAAATATATGGAATTATTCGAGTTGCTAAGGGATGATTTATACTCTTGTTTTTGTCATGGATATAAGGAGAAAAACATGAAAAAACAAAAGATAAACTTTCACAAAAGTGTAATGGTCAGCAATAAATGCTACAACAAAAGTCGATTTACTTAAACAAAATAATAACAATAAAAAATTATATAACTAATATTTTTTTTGCAAATTTTACGAAATAAATTTTGTTTCTTCAAACAAATAACAGTAATTAAATGATTACTTTCAAACATTAGCAATTTAATCTTTAATTTTCATTTTAATCTATATATAATTACTCGTATTATTGAAAACTTTAAAATTTTAGAATTTTTTTTTCAGAATTTATTAAATTATTGTAATAGAATCATTGAAACCATTAGAACTTTTATACATTTTTAATAGCAATTATTATAATGTATGAACATTTTTACAATTTTTCTAATTTTTTAAATTAATAGCAAAAGTTATATTTTTTTACAATTTTCTGAATATTTGTGAATAATATAAACAAAATCTATAGAATCTTATTTTTTTGTGCAAATTTTTTAATACTTAAAAAATTGACAAATTTTATAATCTGTAAAATCTTCAAAATAATTAGAATCTTAAATAGAAACATTCAAATATATGGAATTATTCGAGTTGCTAAGGGATGATTTATACTGTTGTTTTTGTCATGAATACAAGGAGAGAAACATAAGAAAACAAAAGATAAACTTTCACAAAAGTGTAATGGTCAGCAATAAATGCTCAGATAAGAGCAACAACAAAAGTCGATTCACTTAAACAAAATAATAACAATAAAAGTTTGTATTCAAATTCACGAAAAACACAAATAACAATAAACATTAAGAAGTGGGCGTCGCGACGCCGCCTACCCTTATTATTTCGGTCGACGAAAAAGAAAAACAACCTTCCGAGATTGTCACATCCCACCAAGTGTTTTCCACGAAACACACAGCCTTCTCTCCCATCCAGACGTATAAATACGTTACGAAACAACAACGGAGACCGAGGGGATTCCCCCGTTATTTTATTTCTTCTTTTATTTTAGTTTTCTTTGTTATTTATTGTTCTTCTGTTTTGCGTAGGAGTAGGAAATATGCATGAGATGAAAAGAAAGAAAGAGAAAAAAAATAAGAGAGTAACAAAGTTGGCGCTGTGCGGTATTTTCGACCGAATTTATCGCAGACGCATATTTTTCGGACGTAACATTTCATTCGCGCCATGAATACGTAACACTCGGCTGGAGGGCGATAAAAGGGAATCTCCACTCCACTTCGCGCCAAGAATAATATATAAAAAATAGAGAATAAAAAAAAAAGAAGTGAAAGGATAAAGGAATAAAGGAAGAAACACAGGACGCACGTAATAAATAATCGATAAAATGGATTTACGATTTCACAAAAAAAAAATATATCCTTATTATTGATTTACTTAGTTTTCTATTGAGGTTACGTCGATGAAACTATTGTCAAATAAAATTTCAATAGTTTGTTCAAAAAATAATTGTTTATATAAAAATCTAACCTCAATAGGAAACAAAAGGTGGCAAATCAAAATAGTAACGTTTCTTTTATGACACTTTTATAGATTCTAAATTCTATATTTTTTCATTATGTAACTACTTTTTTTTTGGTTTTGATGAATTGGATTCGTGTCTGCGCGTAATCAAAGGACCTCCGATAACTTCGAGCGCGTTGGCTGTGGCCGCAACGAAAGTTGCTGGTCTGAAAAGGACGAATGTTATTGTTACTTGTTAATTGGGTCATCTTTGAACGATCTTTGCAGCAGTTGCATTCCTCCTCAACAATACTACACGCTCATCCTTCTTTCCGTTTTCCTCGCTTTACCATTTATTATCATCGTGATCCTTCGAGTCGGAAACTTTTAATCACTTCCTGACGCCGCTAACAAAAGTCAACGAAATCTTCCTGCACAGAAAATCAAACCTAATTAAATCCAAAGAAAAACACATTCAATTCTTGAATTTTTTAGATATTTCAACATTGCAAATTTTACCTCTTGTTTAGAATGCTTTTTGAAATATGTTGTATAGGAAGTCTCTTGTATAATGATCATAAACTCCTGAATGAAGTATGCTGATAAACAAGCATTTAAAGACTAAATTTTAGTGCAAAACAGTAAACAGTTTCCACGTAAAAAGGATGAAAAAAATGTAGAACGCGGTTCAAATTGAAGGACTGGAGAGGTCGATGCAGTGGTTATTTATGCATGTGGAAAAGCAGACTCGTAAAAGCCTCATTTACTTAATACCAGCGAAAAGTGAATCGATCGTAAAGTCCTTATATCATCCAAACTTTAATTCGTGTCTCACTTCATATTACATTTAAATTCATGAGATATTTGTTTCTCTTAAATAAAATCTAACCTATAACTAACCTAACCTTGTTTTATCATATTAAATATAAATAAAACCTAACCTAGACGCATGCTAACCTAACCTATACATAACCTAACCTAACTTTGTATTAAACCTTACATACATGTTTAAGTATGATGAATAAATAATAAACTGCGATTATTTTTTTTTAAATTTTCATTCAACGTTTTATTTTCTCTTTTTTTTTTCATTTCTCATTCATGACCCGTTTTAATATCTGTGTTATAAAGTGGTCCGCTCCGCCAGTCCTGCATTCATGCGGACTATATTGAGGCGCAACCCTTTTATATGTGCACGAGGAAGACCCGGAGCGCAAACGAAACGAAACGAAAGAGACGGATAGATTTGAGAATGGGAAGTATGAATGGAGATAGAGACAGAGTAGGAGTAGAGTAAAGAGGGTGCAACTGTATTTATCCTTTCGGCTGCGATCCTTTATGAATAGGTAATTCCCAAAGGAAACCTCTCGGCGATCCTTCCTCCATTTCCTCCTTCCTGCGGTAATCACACAAAATAAAACAACTACAGTTATCATAGTTAAATACATCTGACTTAATGATACAACTTATATATATTTTAAATTGTAAATAGTAAATTTATGTAATTGAAATTGCAGAACTATTTTAAGTTCATCGGTTGCAAACATGACTTTTAACATAATGAAAAAATGTTCAGGTTTGTCAATATTACACAAGTAAATCTATGTAATTGAGACAACAAGGCTATTTTAAATTCATCAGTTGCAAACATGACTTTTGACATAATGAAATAATGTTCGGGTTTGTCAATATGATACAAGTAAATTTATGTAATTGAAACAACAGGACTATTTTAACTTCATCAGTTGGAAACATGACTTTTGACATAATGAAATAATGTTTGGGTTTGTCAATGTTACACAAGTAAATCTATGTAATTGAGACAGCAAAACTGTCTTAAGTTCATCAGTTGCAAACATGACTTTTGACATAATGAAACAATTTTCGGGGTTGTCAATGTTACACAACTAAATCTATGTAATTCAGACAACAGCAGAACTGTCTTAAGTTCATCAGTTGCAAAAATGACTTTTGACATTATGAAACAATGTTCAGGTTTGTCAATATTACACAACTAAATCTATGTAATTGAGACAACAGCAGAACTATTTTAAGTTCATCAGTTGCAAACATGACTTTTGACATAATGAAAAAATGTTCGGGTTTGTCAATGTTACACAAGTAAATCTATGTAATTGAAACAACAGCAGGACTGTCTTAAGTTTATCAGTTGCAAACATGACTTTTGATATTATGAAGTAATCTTCGGGTTTGTCAATGTTACACAAGTAAATCTATGTAATTGAGACAACAGCAGGACTATTTTAAGTTCATCAGTTGCAAACATGACTTTTGACATAATGAAACAATGTTTGGGTTTGTCAATGTTACACAAGTAAATCTTTGTAATTGAAACAAGAGCAGGTCTGTCTTAAGTTCATCAGTTGCAAACATGACTTTTGACATTATGAAACAATGTTCGGGTTTGTCAATATTACACAAGTAAATCTATGTAATTGAAACAACAGCAGGACTATTTTTAGTTTATCAGTTGCAAACATGACTTTTGACATAATGAAACAAGTTACAAACTTGAATCATCTGCAGAATTAATTCAATCACCATGGAAACGATGTCAATAATTTGACATTTGACAAGTGTCGAATTTGAATCTACAGACATTTCCACTTATCAAACTGATCAGTAGAGTATTAGTAAGGATTAAATAAGTTTCAAACTTTAGACAGTTTACTTCTACAGAGATACCAGTAAATTAATGAATATTTAGAAGAGTTTCTGACTGTAAGTAGAAAAGATTTGTTTAACAACAATATAGAAGTTAAAAACTTACATACAAAACAATAATTGGAATGAATCAAACTATTTTTCATAACTGAAAATGAAACTAAATAATTTAAACTCAAAGAAATTCTATATTTTTTTTGCTACTCGCAGCGGCAGATGATAATCCTGCTCATCTGCAGCAGGACGAGATCGTGTCGTCGCCTGCTGCTAATCGTCCTGCACGCTCGTCCTCCGTCGTCGTCGCCGCTGAAAATTTAATTGGAATCTGCATGAATTTTAATATGAAACTTTCGAGCTCACCAACAGTTGGAACATTAATTTTTCTAGCTCTCCGCGAAAAAGTTTTTCAAAGTAATTCCGACGCGACCAGCCTTCTTCCTTCAGGCATATTTCTCATTCATATTTATTTTTTTCTACGCATAAATACATTAATTTTCATTGAAATTACACCGACAAAATTTCTTTCTTATTGAATTGTCAACATTATTGTAATTATTTTCAAAATAATATAATTATAAAA
>NW_017095990.1:25186-28143 GCF_001412225.1 Nicrophorus vespilloides
ACAGCAGGACTATTTTAAGTTCATCAGTTGCAAACATGACTTTTGACATAATGAAACAATGTTTGGGTTTGTTAATGTTACACAAGTAAATCTATGTAATTGAATCAACAGCAAGACTATTTTAAGTTCATCAGTTGCAAACATTACTTTTGACATAATGAAACAATGTTGAGGTTTTTCAATGTTACACAAGTAAATCTATGTAATTGAAACAACAGCAGGACTATTTTAAGTTCATCAGTTGCAAACATGACTTTTGACATAATGAAACAATGTTTGGGTTTGTCAATATTACTCAAGTAAATCTATGTTAATTGAAACAACAGGACTATTTGAAGTTCATCAGTTACAAACATGACTTTTGACATAATGAAACAATGTTTGGGTTTGTCAATGTTACACAAGTAAATCTTTGTAATTGAAACAACAGCAGGTCTGTCTTAAGTTCATCAGTTGCAAACATGACTTTTGACATTATGAATCAATGTTCAGGTTTGTCAATATTACACAAATAAATCTATGTTAATTGAAACAACAGGACTATTTGAAGTTCATCAGTTACAAACATGACTTTTGACATTATGAAACAATGTTCGGGTTTGTCAATGTTACACAAGTAAATCTATGTAATTGAGTTACAAACTTGAATCATCTGCAGAATTAATTCAATCACCATGGAAACGATGTCAATAATTTGACATTTGACAAGTGTCGAATTTGAATCTACAGACATTTCCACTTATCAAACTGATCAGTAGAGTATTAGTAAGGATTAAATAAGTTTCAAACTTTAGACAGTTTACTTCTACAGAGATACCAGTAAATTAATGAATATTTAGAAGAGTTTCTGACTGTAAGTAGAAAAGATTTGTTTAACAACAATATAGAAGTTAAAAACTTACATACAAAACAATAATTGGAATGAATCAAACTATTTTTCATAACTGAAAATGAAACTAAATAATTTAAACTCAAAGAAATTCTATATTTTTTTTGCTACTCGCAGCGGCAGATGATAATCCTGCTCATCTGCAGCAGGACGAGATCGTGTCGTCGCCTGCTGCTAATCGTCCTGCACGCTCGTCCTCCGTCGTCGTCGCCGCTGAAAATTTAATTGGAATCTGCATGAATTTTAATATGAAACTTTCGAGCTCACCAACAGTTGGAACATTAATTTTTCTAGCTCTCCGCGAAAAAGTTTTTCAAAGTAATTCCGACGCGACCAGCCTTCTTCCTTCAGGCATATTTCTCATTCATATTTATTTTTTTCTACGCATAAATACATTAATTTTCATTGAAATTACACCGACAAAATTTCTTTCTTATTGAATTGTCAACATTATTGTAATTATTTTCAAAATAATATAATTATAAAAAAAAAACATACATATTTTATTTATTAACTAAACTATTTTTGGAATCATTGTCATGTCCTAGGGACACTGTAGGATATCTTCTTCTCTTGTCTCTCGTGGAGCCTTAGGTTTCATAAATAATAAATTGAACGAGTTTCACTTTCGGTTTATTATTGAAATATTCGATAGGACTTGATTCTTTAACGTTCTTCCTAAGACTAATTACAAATACTTATTCTACGTATAAAATTAACTAAGCAAGGGGGTGGTAGTCTGAGAATTAGGGCACGGTTTTGATAAGACGCTCCGCTTCAGATCACTGCTTCTGTAAGGATTCTGCCAATTCTGCGTTCCCAGTTGAAAATATGAGCAATATTCTTATTAGTAGATAATCTCGTTGAATCTGGTTTCTCAGTTGAAAATAGGAAGAAATGTTACAATCGGTCTCACGGTGAAGGTTCCTTTTTTGCTTATGTATATATTTATATAATAAGGCGACTAAGTGACGCCGTGGTTATCTCTAATTCGTTAATACACTATATTAACAATAATAATTGTAATAATAACGGTTGGAAATAAGATTAAATTAAAGAAATTTTTAGCACTGAAGAAGTAAACTGTCTAAAGTTTTAAACTTATTTAACTTTTTTTTTATTTGTTTGACAATTGAAAATGTCTGTACATGTAAATTTGACAGATCATTGCCAACTGAGTGAGTCCTTGAAGATGCGGCGATAAATCGTCCTGGACTAATGGAGAGTTAAATAGGAAACAAAAATGACGAGAAGTGTTATTTCCGAGATATTTATCATAAATGCATTTGTTGTGGGGTGGTAAATGGCAAAAATTACATGCTTTCTGGAGACGCCATCTAGTGATCAAATAACAAATTATATATTTTTTTAATATTTAATCTTTTTTTGAAATTCGTAGATGTTCTTTAGGTTCACATATTATATTTGTAGTACTACACTAAATACAATTATGCAAATATATACTGAAAATAAAAACTCCTGAAATATGAGAAAAAATAAATGTAACACAAAAATTTAAATTTTTATAGAAAATATATATTATACAGAAAAATACACTAAATTTACAAGAAATACTTATCAACTAATTATGTATTGAACAAATTTTGTTCGATTTGTAAAGCCAAGTCTGCTAATTCCTTAGCTTTCTTACTTTTCTTCCTCTTACTTATAACCTTTTCCTCTGTTTGTGACAACATCTCTTCGATTTGTCTCGCTTCTTCTTCCGTTAATATGTCTTCCTCTTCTATCCTTTTTCGTTTCCTTTTCTTCTCTTCATTTTTGGCTGCACGAGCCTTTTCCTCTCTTTCTTTTTGGACTTTCCTCATATTCGCAATTTGTATGTCCAACTGCTTCTCCCTTTCCGATTTGTCTTCCTTGGTGTTAATTTGTACATCACTATGTTTCTTTACCTCCTTTTCTTTTTGTACTTTCTTCGTATCCAACTCCTTCTCTGTTTCTGATTTTTCTTGTTTCGTCTTCATTTGCACATCACTCTGTTTCTGCTTCTGTTTCATTATATTCAAAGTTTCCCTCATTTTTTCCTCGTGTTGCTGTTGCAGTAAACACA
>NW_017095990.1:28165-30419 GCF_001412225.1 Nicrophorus vespilloides
TTTATGATTGTCAGTAGACATAACCCGCTTGATTCGTTCCCTGATATTATTGAAACCTTCTTTTTTGAAAACAAGTTCTCTGAGGACTTCGAATGCTGTCTTTTGAATAATACCGTAGGTTTTCTCACATAACTCGTCCACAAATTTAACCGTTTCTGCCACTATTTTACCATTTTGATTCAATACGATATTATTTAACATCTGTAATTGTCTCACCATTGCTACATCCTGCAAATAGTTTCTATTTTCACCATCTACATACTCTTCAATTCTTCCTTGGATTGATCTAACTTCTTTGTGAATATACATTTTAAGTATTTGGCTGTTGTTGTTACTCCAACGAATGTTTGCGATAAACTGTGCTAAACTATTTGCAAAGCTCTTATTTTATACTAATCTCTCAAATACAACTGATACCTTTTTTATTGCCTTATTACCTGTAGGGGTATGTACATTTTCAGAAATAATTGCACCCTAAGCAATAAGAGTAATATAAAAGATATTAACATTTTTTTCTGAAACGCCATCTATTAACATTTATAAAAAGTGATATTTGTTAATATGATTAAAAATATTCATTAAACAGAAAAAAATTCAAAATTCAATTCAAATTTACAAGAAATGCCTATCTACTAATTAATTATCGAACAAATTTTATTCTATTTGTATAGCCATGTCTGCTAATTCCTTCATCTTTTTAGCCTTCTCTTACTTATAAACTTTTCCCCAGTTTGTGATAAATTCTCTTCGATTTGTCTCGCATCTTCTTCCGTTAACTTGTCTTCCTCTTCTTTGATTTTGCCTTTCTTCTCCTTCTTTTCAAGAAATAGTAATTATTTTATCCATCAAAAATATTGTATCAATTATTATCAATAAAAAATTCTATACTAATCAAAATAACAATTGAGAATTATAAAAAATGACAATGAAATTAATGAAAAACAGTAATTATTTCAATAATCCTTTAAACATTAAAAAAATAATTGATGTACGTTTAATTTCCTTTGTATTAGTAAGAAAACTTTATACAATTTTAATGAAATTTCATAAATTAATCATTTAAGATTATTATAGTTCAATAATAGTTTAAACGTTTATATTAAATTATTTCAACAAAAAAATCGTCACACTTTTAAACCATCCAACCACTAAACCACTAAACCATTATTATTTATTGGTTTACTTTTTTGTCTTTAGATATTCCATATTTTTCAAAATAACTATTTGCAATTAATCTAAGTAGTACATTTATAAGTTTTAATTGGTTAGTTTTCATTATGTTAACCAATTAAACTTTTTCAAATTATGAAAATATTTTGTAAAAAAAATAATCAATTTGATGAAATACACTGCGATTTGTTTAGATTATAGAAAATATTTCATTGATACAACATCATCAAATTACAAAATTTAAAATTATTCATAGAAATCTTATATAAATTTAAAGATGTTTTTTATTTGAATTCACATTTCTTTTGTGACTGATGTAACTTTATTAACATGAAGAAATAATAAGGAAAATTAAGTAAAACAATTGAAACGTGAAAGAATTATAAGTAAAAACAATCTAATTTTAAACATTTATGTTATTTTGATTTTGGGGGAGTTCTGAATAACCGTGGAGAACATAAGTGAATGGAATTCGAAGATGATTTCTGGAGAAGGATCCGGATTTTGGGAATTGAATCCTCACACACTGTACCTCCAACAACATCATCCCAACTCACCAATATGGTTTCACTAACCACACATCCACCCAACACGCCATNTTTGACACAGTGTGGCACAGTGGCCTGATCCACAAACTAGTCCACCTCAATTTTCCTGACTACCTCACTAACTTTCTGCAAAGCTTCCTCCTCAACAGATCCATATCAATTAAAATCGACAAAGCCTCCTCAACCCCTTTCATAATCAATGCCGGTGTCCTGCAAGGAGCCATCCTCTCCCCAATCCTCTTCAACATCTTCTGCTCCGACATTCCTACCCCGGCTCAACCGCAGTCACACATCCAACAGTACGCCGACGACACTGTCATCTGGTCCTCTCACCGAATCGCCCCCATCGCTATCAGGAAGCTCCAAGACTGCAGCCGCACCTTGGAGTCCTGGATGAGAAGATGGCGGATCAAACCCAATCCATCCAAATCCCAACTCATCACATTCCACTACCCCAGAATCCGCTCTTCCCAACCCCTCGCCATCACCCTGTGGGATTCCCGAATCCTCGAATCCAAAGCAGCTTCGTACCTCGG
>NW_017095990.1:30424-30959 GCF_001412225.1 Nicrophorus vespilloides
GAATCCTTCAGTTTGAACGCAAATGCATCCGCAAAATCCTTCGCCTTCACTACCGACACCCCTCTTCCACCCTCTATAACCTGGTAACCTTCCCAAACATCCTCGAATACATTAAAAAACTCCAAGGCCGACTCGCTTCACGCATAGCCCTTCAAAATCACCCCACCCTCTCACTCTTCAAAGCCCCTTTAGGGGCAACATTCTCCAAAGTCCCAAAGGAAAAAATCCCTCACCCCCCTGCCGTGCTGGCGTCCTACGCTAACTCAGGGGGGTTCAACGGGATACGGCAAAGCTCGACACTTTTATTTTGTTTCCTTTAGGTTGGTATAATTAACTTACAGAAGAATCGGATGAATTCGGAACCATTCGTATACTTTTCAAATTTATGCTTTCGGCCATGTTGGTGTGTTGTTTACATTTTGTGTTTACATTTGGAGACAGCAACTACAGTGAGCAAGTAAGTAACAGTTTTTCATTATTATTTATATAAATATGTATGTATAATTAATGCACGTTCTATATTAGAATGGTTTAT
>NW_017095991.1:0-5276 GCF_001412225.1 Nicrophorus vespilloides
GTATTCTCTTGGTCAATAAACTTGATTATTATTATTATTATTAAAATTCTGGAATTTTCATTGCCAACTGGGCCATGTATAGTGTACAGTTGATAGAAAATAGTTGGAACGGTTTTGAAAGTACCATCCATTACTCAGTAAACTGCTTGCGATAAGTGTTGTACATTTTCAATCGTTGTAAATAGGAGTATTTTTCCTTCTCCGACAGATGAATCCCTTACTAAAAACAAATTTCCATTTAATATACGTTTCAATGTATGTGTATGTTTATATCTTCTAATAATTGGTGGAGGCTCTGGTGGCCTCTCTCCGTGTCTTATACTTTGAATTATTAGACAAAGAGAGTTTTTTGCTGGCATACAGGGTAGAATAGTTTGGTGATTTGGTTTTGCTTGAACATTTTGTATAATTTGACAGAACTTGCTTGAGGTGCATGGTTGTGTTCGACAAATTTACGAATATAATGTAATCTATTCAGAAGTATTGTGGTCACTCTACCCTTGCAGATCGTTGTTTTTCTTTTATCGCAGCACCAATAAAAAATGTCCTCTCTCTACTTTACCATTAAGTAACAAATTTTATCATTTCCTTTTTGTGACGAAATTATCTTGACGACTCTAATACTTAGTTTTAATTTAGCGTAAGTATACAAACACGGTTTCGATAAATCACACTCTAAACAATAGAACATTGATGTTCTTTTTTTGTATTCACGTAGTAAGTAATAACGTTCATTTTTAAATTAATTTGTTTTAGAAGGTTTTACAGTAAACAATAGAATATCGATGTTTTTTTTTAATAACGCTCATTTTTAAATTCATTTGTGTTACGTCTATATCATCTATTTCGTTTTCACGAAATTCGGAATATTCAAAAATGTATTTGTACGTATCAATGGGATTGTTTACGCTTGGTGGAGGTTTCTTTGCTTTTGGTTATACAATAAGACATATAGACTAGGAGACTTCGTAAATACATAGCATGTTTTTTTTATATATTATCATTATGAATTATAATAATAATGGTTACATACAACAAACTAAAACTAAAGAATTTTGTTTCCTTTTTTTAATAAAAATATTATTTTATTTTCAAGTATTAACAATACAAGTTGGCACCGGATAATCAAAAAATATAGTATATCCTAAAAAATAAATTCCCGGACAGAAAGACCTAGGTCTACTATTAATGTATATATTTTGTTGACTTATATAATAAGATTGTTAATAACATTAAATTATTATTATTGTATTTGATTTCGTTGAATTATTCATAATAAACCTTGAAAATTAGAAATAATCTAAAATGCAATAACAACTGAAATGTATTTGACAATATCTCACTATCTGACGCTATAATAAAAGTTTTGTTTCCGAATAATTCCGATTTCAATCCAAATAATTTCTTTTCTCCTAGCGTTACAATATGGATCGTACCAACTGTCCTCGAAAAACCGTATTCATTCTCTCTGATTGCTATTGATACAGCTGAAACCTACTTGGTTATATTCTAAAACAACTATTTATGTACTCGCCGTATTTGTATGCTTTTCCTGTCTTAGTAATATTGACTAACAAAAAGCTGCAATATTAATATTGTTAGTAATTAAATACATAACTTGATTTGTCTTAATTCTTATGAAGCTCCTAGACAGCGTTATCCTTGCATCGCCGACAAGATCTAAATGACGCGTGTTTAGTTGTAAAGTGTCTGTCTTCGGAATGAGGATTAAATCAGTCAAATGTTTATCCGTTCAAGATGAGAAAGAACTGAGTTTTCAGGTAAATAACTAAGTAGTAGTCGTTTCAGACGAATCAATCAATTTTATTAAAGAGGAAGAAGCTCTGTGTTTACATCAGGAAATGCATCTTCCGGTAAATTGGACGTCCTCAAACCTAACTTCGTGTTTACTCAAAATAAGGCTTCATATTGTTGTAAACGAGATTTTTTATCATTTGTTCAAACTTTACGCCCTGTGACCAATTAGTAGATTTATTTGTGTTTAACCCTGTGATCAATATACCTGGCTCTGAGAATATCTCGGCTTTTCATGTTCTACTACCACATTATTATTTGTTTTTCGTCCACTTTGGGTGGTTTTGATAATTAAGGATATATTTATATTAATTATCTGCTTATGTCTACAAATCAATTAAGTCTACTTGACACCGAGAATTTAATTCGTTTATAATTATACAGTTTTCTTGCCGCTCTATTGACATAAACTTAAGTAAAGTTCAATACGAGTTGGTGAGGTTAGCTCAATTGAGGCGAAGTACCAGGAAAGTGCTCGAGTTTTGGCCCTTGGTTTAGACATCCTTCCTAGTAGTCTGTACAGAGTAGTAGAGGGTATGGGAGAGAACTCAGGGGGAACTCCCAACAGTATGGGGGAGCAGGTCCCCTCACTTTCTCTCAACAAAAGGGATATAAGTATACAATCACGCCAAATAAATTGTATTCGAATAAAGACAGTATGACAGTAACAAGGAGGAGATCAGGCCAATGACGCTGGGTCACAAATTAGTGGTAGCAAGAGTTAGAAAAATCTTGAAAGTAGGGGCAGAAACCGTGAAGCAGTCACTTTTCAAACTGGAGAAGCTGCAAATATATTAATTCGTTCTAATTTCACGCAAAAAAATTAAACACTTTCATTCCAGCGCATCTATTAGCTGCAAGCCAATAATAAGAGACATTGATCAGAACTGGACGGAGAAAGATATAATGGAAAACCTGGAAACACAATAGTGGTAACGTTTAGAGACTAAACCATTCCAACGTCTACCAACATGTTTTATAATCACCGAACATCACAAATGTATATCCACAAGATGTTTCAATGCGTTATGGTCACACAAAACGTATCTGCAAGAGCAATAGCGTCAGACGTCCCGCTTGTGCTGAACCACATAATTTAAACGAGTGCCCATCGAAGGAGACCTCAGAATGCCGACACTGCGACTTGTTTTGAAAAAAAAAATGCCACCCTGTTTCTGCTTCTACTTTCGACTTTATTGATTCTGTTTTTGATCGTAAGAGGTAGCTTGTATCGTAGGGTTATAGAGTTTATAGTGTGTCCGGTGTCTTGATCCTTGAAGAAATTGATGGTCCGACGATTAGCATTAGGGTAGGGTAGACCCCCTACTTACCTGATATTGTATTTTTTGTAAATTTTTAACTGTAGTGAAGTTTAATGTTAAAAACATGTAAATTATCAACATTTGGAAAATTAAAAATTTATTCTGTTTTAAACTGTACTTCGTTTGTACTTAGTTCAGTCAGTTCCTCTTGTATTATGACATTCGTTTCTTCTATGTCACCATATGGGTTAATTATCCACGGTGATATTACCAAAACGTTCTCAAACCTAGTTTCAAAATCTGAATAGAGGGCATTTAAATGTTAAACGTAGGTTGAAACGTCGTCTTCCTAACAGTTTGTCTGTGACAAATTGGGGAACTGGGAAGATTCGCCCCGTCCAATGTTTTGCTTCATTAGTTTAACTCTGGTAAGAAACGCTGATAAGATGGACTTTGTTTTAATCAAATTTAGACTGTCGCCTTGTAACCATATTAATTTTTGTAAACAAATTTGTTAAATAGGCGATGTCTGTTTTCCACTTCATTAAATTGTCTTTTAAAATTTTAACTTTAGTATCCAGAAATTCTAAAATAGTCTCAAAAAGTGCAAAAAAATCTTGTCAAACATAATCCTTTCGACAGCCAGCGTACTTAAGTGTGAAGCAGTAATTGATGAAAGTGTTCGTCATTTTCTTCACACAACTGCGCAAATAATCGCGTATTCAAAGCGTTGCTTCGGATTCGGTTTACTGCATCAATGACTAATTGAAGAGAATCTAACACTCAAATTTTTAGCAACTAAATATTCTCGATGGATGACGCAATGTATTGCTAACACCCCTGACACATTTTGTTTTTAATAGCTTATAAATCCACGATAACGTCCAACCATGGCAGGTGCTCCATCTGTAGCTACTGATATTATATTTGATAAAGGGATTGCTTTTTCAATGAAGTAATCCTTCAAAACATTAAATATTGATTCACCTTTAGTGTCGGTTGTTAAAGCTGCATTACCAGGTAAAGTTGACTCGTCAAGTTGTATAGAGAAATGGGTCGTTTGCAAATAATTACACAAGAAGCTTTCAATATCAGAACACATTTCATCAATACGTCTTTCAACAGAATTGTTGCTTAAGGGAATTATTGTGTAAAACAGTTTATAAAACCTCTTCAACGGCTGGCAAAATTAATTTCTCTCCGATAGTATGCGGTTTGAAGTTTAAAAATATTTATTTAGAGTAGATACATACATAGATAGAGTTATTTTTTTTTTAAGGGGTGGCGTACATGTGAGCTTGTGCTCATTTAGCCAGAAACATGATAAGCTTTAAATAGTACAAAAAAAAAAGTAAATGTTTTAAGGTAATAGTAATATGGTAATAGTAATATGGTAATAGTAACACAGTAATAGTAATATAGTAATGGTAATATGGTAATAGTATAGTAATAGTAATATGGTAATAGTTTAACAAGTTTTCTTTATCAATGCAACGAGATGCGAAGAAGTTGGTTTGTTTGGTTAATCAGGGTCTGGTGGGCGGTGGTCTCGTAGGCGAAGGTTTGGGTCTGGGTGGAGGAATGTGGGTTTGATGGTGTTTAGGAAGTCAGTTATGTCGGGGTCGTTATGCGGGGGTGCGTTGTGGGCGAGGACTGCCGGTGGGAAGGGGATTTTGTTTTTGGGTTTGCGGGTGCAGGCACCAATCTGGTGGGCGGGTGTATAGGGTGCGGGTGGGGTGGTTCTGGGAGAAGGTTTTGGCGGCGTGTCGGCCTTGGAGTTTGCTGATGAAGTCGGGGATTTTGGGGAGTGAGGCTAGGTCGTGAGAGGTGGCGCTGGGGTGAAGGTAGTGGAGTTTGAGGATTTTGCGGATGACGTTCCTCTCGAAGCTGTAAATGCGCTGAAGGCTTGACTGGGTAGCAATTGTGAGGATGGTGGAGGGGTAGGTGAGGACGGGACGGATGAACGTTTTGTAGGTGTGGAACAGGGTTTTGGGGTGGCAGCCGCCGAGGGATGTGCGGAGTCGGATGATTAGGTTGAGTCGCTGCCTGGCTCTGCGGATGGTTTGCGTGATTGTGGGATGTGGGTTGAGCGTGTGGGAGAGTTGGATGCCGAGGTATGTGATGCATTGTGTATCTTAATGTTTTGTTCCCAGAGGTTGTGATGGAGAGTCTAGTGTCGCGGAAGCGGTGGGTTCGCGG
>NW_017095992.1:0-29825 GCF_001412225.1 Nicrophorus vespilloides
TATAGTTTCGCAAAGAACAGTAGAATAGCTTTGAAAGCTAGATTTGTGGTTCATAATAAAACTATAGATTTAATGACCAAAAAGCATATATTTTAATAAATAATTAATATTACTTGTAAAGTTATGTATTGCAATGTATTTTTTTGATCCTCGTCAGGTAATACAATTTAAATATAGTAGAACAAATCCGCATTTATGAGTGTCTCAATATGCAACTTTTAACCTAAGAGATACCACTTGATCCACTTAAAGAAGTTTTAAGTGCTCCATCAACCAACCTACTATTCCACAGTGGATCTCTGATAAAACAACAAGAGATCTCCGATGACTTGCATCCGTCTTGCAAAAAAAAAGTTATGTAATCCGACAACCGTTACATCACCAAAGACCAATTCACATAAAATTCAAGAAAAAATTACAATAAATTAATAACATGTATTTAATTTAAATTTAAGTTTTTTTTACTAAAATTTTCATCAATAGTGACCATTATTGATGAAAATTTAGTTAAATTTTTTCAATTCCATTGAGAAAAAAATCGATTTATAAATCAGCGTAAATATGAAATGCATTACTGTTTATTAATTAGAGTATGTTGAGGGCACTTAGGTTAATGAATAAACGATTTTAATTACGCAATACGTGTAAACTGTAATTCGGGGATGGTGATGAAACGCGTTCAAGCCTTAGGTGTCATTTAAATTTTCATTAATTTCATTCGCACCGCGATTTTCATATATATATATACATATTTATCAAACGTATATTTTAATGCATTTATTTCATTTTGTGGAAATTCAATTTGCTTTATGCAACATTCGATGATGAAATTTGTACATTTAACGCATATTATGAGTTATTATTATTGATTAATTTCGACGACAAAATTTTGAGTGCAAAATTTACATATGTCAATTTTTCAGAGAAAAAAAAATATACATTTCAGAAACATCACACAAACACAATTCAAATTAGTTGGTCGAACTTTCACACGGATTTCATTCTAAAAGTAATCAAAACAACGGAACAAATATATATTAAAACTGAATAAATTATTCGAAAAATTTCATACAAACTTAATTAAAAAAAGTATTATTTTTCATACTGAATTCCCAAATGCATTTCTGTTGATCGTAGAGATTTCTAAACTAATTTTGTAACAAAATAATTCACTTTTAATTTAAGCAATAAAAAATCCATACGTTTCTCTATTTTATGTAAACATAATTTTATGTATATTAAGTAGAATATAAAAAAAACGACGGATATATCCGACTTATCCTTATCATAGAAAACTTCGCTTTTCTAAAATTGCATAAAGGTCGCAATTATCGATTCTTAGTTCTAAGCGAGTTGCCACTAGTATTTTCTGTAAAAAAACAGTTGATAATAAGAACTTGAAAAATCTCAATTTTTTAAAACATAGTAAGACGCAAACATAATTTAGATCTTCGAACCAAAGGAATTAACTAGGAAACATCAGCATTTGGTATAGAAATATACACGGATTATCGTATACACAATCATCTCTGAAAACCTTTGCCAAATTAGGAACGCAACCGCCGTTTTCATATATTAATAGCCTTTGGCTCCTTCTCAAATGTCTATCCACTTTGCGCATTTACAAAGACATGTAATTGTACACTTCCCATGCAACCTTAAAAAAATATATTCTTTCAATTTCATCATTTTATTTACTTTATTTTCAAAGTTATTGTCTCGTTATTGTCGATGTTTGATCCTGAAATTCAGACAAGTGAAATATATTTTTTTTAGAAAATTCTTTTGTAATTATTACTACTTTAAATTGTTTTTAAAAATCTGTTTCGGACTTAAAGTACATTAGTTTTATAACGTACCTATTATATTTTACAGGCAACATGTTGAATGTGTTTCGATTGCCGTTCCGGATGAATTTTAATGCTCTATTACAGTTATTGCTCAATAAAAATGAAGTTTATATAATAATTATTACTATAATATCTCTTGTTTTTTTGATTTTATATATGTTATAACCATCAAATAATTTATAAATAACTTTTTTTTTGTTATTACAAAATTCATCAATGAAATTTATTTATTTTTATTTTTGTTTACTTTTTACGACTTTTGTAATAATTGTTATTATTATCATTATTAAATTCATAATTAATTTGTTTTACTTCTTTTAAAGCCATAATAATTAAGATATTTGTTATAAAAACTTGGTTTTAATTTTTACAAAATATTATTATTTTTGCATAAAAGGTGAAAATCTCATATTAATATTACTTATGTAATATCATGTAGAACGTATTAAAGTTCCCATTATCCTGAAGTTTAAAAGTTAGCACCACTAAGTTTTACATAAAAATCCGACGACACTCCTTGTGAGACTTGCAACTAATGAATTTCAGTAACGACAGGAAATTATGAAACTTATGTAATAGAGATAAAAAAATCGACATTCTTCTTCTATCTCACACATATTTTTCAGTCATGACGTTTTAATCAATATATATCCGGTTTTGGATTTTGTACAAGTTTGGTTTAAAAATTTCAAAACAAACTAGATTTTAATGAAGCAAAATAAAAATAATAATCAAGTCTCATTTTTTTTTCTGTTTTAAGTTTTTCGATTAGTCCTGTTTCAAATAGTCAGGGAAAATGACGGTTATATTTTATTCCAATTAATTTAAACATTGTAATTAATATGCTCAAAATATAATGTAAATGCTACGTTTTGATGTTCTCCAGTTAATTATTATTTTACAATTAACAAGTGAAATATACTACAAACTAATTATTTTAGCGAGAGCGAATAAAAAAAAGCGGAAGCCAAAGCTTGTACGTTTAACATAAATTAAATTAACGAAAACACGTGTATCGCTTGAATTAACATAAATGTAACTTTTCGCACAGATAATAAGCAAACATTTAATTAGTTCATTATTTTCATCCTCCAACTATAAAAAAACAAAATATATGTATAGGTAGTTGTGAACGGGTAACGAGAAACAATGATTGTAATTAAAAGTTCCCTTATTAATACGAAATGAATCTCTACGTTTCGTGTAATTTTATTAGCGAAGCTCATGAATTCCAGTTATAATATATTTGTGTATGTGAAATTTCTCCTTGATTTAATTATATATTGGTGTCCTGTGACAATTCGTGTACGTTTCCGAAACAATTCGTAATTTATAAATAAACTAGGAAATATATAGAAATGTGGATTATTAATATTATTATGAAATATATAATTTATTTTATGGACTGAATTGAAACTAATCAAAAAGCTCGATTATCGTAATGAAAAGCAAATGCAAATCAGTGAAAATACAAATTCTATACGTATTGATTTTGACAGCTTTGACGATAATATTTCCGGATTTTTACTCGTATAGTGAAACACGTTTTCCCATATAAACCAATGTAAATTGCATTAATCAGTTCCATGCCGGAGAAAAAAAGTATAACTTGGTCTCGATTTTTCGTGATTTTGCTTTTCATACCTATGTTTATTTTTATTATTTAGCTTTTTATTCGGAGACATACCAGTGTTATTAAATTTTGCACAAAAAAAAAATCACATCAATTCCGCTTTAAATAAAGATGACAAAGAAAATCGAAGATGGTTAATATATTCAAAAATACACATAATATGTGTAAACAAGTTTTGAATGATGTAGAAGGCGCGCAATCCGGGACTTCTCTTCTCAACGAGTGACGACGTTATGCGAAACGTTGCTCGTTAAGCGAGTCATTGTTCGTACAATTAATTTTGCTCGTTATGCGAGGTGCTCGTTAAGCGAGGATCCATTGTATATATCTTTTAGAAGCTTGTACATTGTTTTTTTTTTTAATTAATAAACGGTCTATTTTTTTTAATTGTGATCTATGGCTTCTAGATTTTTTATCACTTTAAAGCGGAGTAAATTTTTGTTATTTCCTCGGTTTTGTTTCCGTTCTATGGGATTTGTCCCTAATAAGCGGGACAGACGGTGGCCCAATTTAATTGTGATCTATGGCTTCTAGATTTTTTAAATAAGCGGGCTAGAATCTGTTTTTAAAGACAAACTTCAAAAAATGACATGGTTAGTTGTTTATGTAATAATTAGCGCTAAACATGTTACGCAGTTACATTCAATGTCTGAGGCATTATATAATAGTTTGCGTTGTTCATAGCTGCTGTGTGAGAATGCACTGGTAAGCTTAGATTAACCACAATTGCTTCACACCGTAACGGATCACACTTGGGGGGATATATGCGTTCGTAGTCAATTGTTCGAATTATGTAATGCCGGCTGTAGGTGTGTCAATAGTGCACAATATTAATTGTTGTTAATTATCTATTGACCATATATTAAACCTATTACCAGCATTTGTCCCAATGTTCTTATTACATAATACTTGATTTTTTACATTGATCACAATGATTATGTAGATTATATATTAAAATCATCCAAAATGTTTGAAATTAAATATACAAAAATAATAAAAAGTCAAAGTGTATTTGAAATAGTAATTATTGATTTTTGCCAATGTAAAAAAAAAATAAACTAAAATATTCGAAATATGAACATCAATTAATCATGACATGACATTCATTTGGGCAACGCCATTAAACTAATGGATATTATAAAAAAATTGATGATGTATTAAAAAAAATGTTTTGCAGTATATGAATATATATAAATGGATTATTTTATAGAAGCTTCGATTCCAAATAGATTAAGCTTATATGTGAAGATAATCGTATGTCTTAATTCGGTATTCAACTTACTTATTACTTGATAGAAAATAAACTTGACTTGTGTCTGTGAGACGCCAGTCAGTACAAACCAACCATAGCTTTTAAACTGGAAAGATGGGACAACCTCGACCTATGTACATTCTTCATACTGACTGACAATATATATCTAACGTTTTATTTAACCGAGTTTCTCAGACGCCACGCGAGTAACTAAGGGTTAATACAATAGTCAAAACCTTGCAAAATGTTGACTACATAAACACTTATTTTGTAATTTCATATTGAATACACTTTAATTTTGTCATTTTATTAACTCTTGTCATATTTGACTAAAAAATTACTTAAATTCAAACATTTAATGAAAATTTGTACAAAATATTTATTAAGTAAATAAATGTATTTTGAAAATAAAACATATATTATATTAATGTTACTTAATTTGATGTTGTATAGTATTTGCAGTTATACAATTAACAAATTTTAAGTAGGAATTAAACAGTCGGAAGGGGTGCGAATGCTAAATTTAACGCGCTTCGTACGTTTTATTGAGTTTAAATCACATATTAACGGACAATTCCGTTTCCTGCCGTTGGCAGTTCGCATTTGTTCACTAAATACATTTTCACCAAATATAGACGTAGAAATAATTATTCCATTTTAAAGTTCAATCAAACAAATTATTCAAATAATTGAATACAATTTACATTTGAAATTTATTTCATTCCATTAGTTTCTAACATATCTAAAATACTCACATTATTATTAAATTAGATTTAATTATATAAAACAACAAAAATATAGCACTAAATAACATTTAATTATGTTTTTGTATTTATATTAAAAACATTTATTTCAACAAAAAAAAAAACATGTTTTTCCAATTCATTTCTCCATCAAAGTCTTCTTCTTTTCCAACTCAATTAATATTTGGATGTTTGTAACTGACAATTAAAAAAAATATAACAAATAAAATATAAAACATGCATGAAATTATTTACAAAATAAAAATCAACATTTACAAAATATTAAAAAACATGCATTAATCTTGATTTTTTTTAAATTAACGTTGTCCATATTCTTTTTACATAAGAGTTATGTAAGTTGTAAGCACCTGAAATAATTAACATTACTTAATACAAAAAAAATCACACAGAATTATTTAAAATTACATGTAATTAATAGGAAATTCGATTACATTAATTTATCGTGTATTTATCCACAATCAAGATTTTTATTTATGTGGCGTGTAGTAATGAATAGTTTCTTTTGTTTTTAAATGAAAGTATATAATACTTAATCCATATTGATTTTTGTATTGAAGTTAAGAAAACTGTAAGTATTATTAATTACATAATATTAATTTTGTAGTGGATGCGACGGACAATTGAAAAAAAATATATTTTTTATACAAAATTTTATATTAATTACATAATACTTTAATCCATGTTTAATCAATTAAATACATATATCAATTATATTAATTATTTATTTTTACATAATCTATTTGTGGTACATAATGTACAATTATTTATATAACGTAAGTGCGAATGCGACGGCAAATTTGGAAATAAATCATTATTAATTTCACATGTTTGTATATAAATTATAGAATTTCTTATATAACAAATTAATCTATGATGTGAGATACATCAAGAAACATTGAGTAATTAAATAAATAAAAACATTTTTTTATTATTCATGATAAAATAAATGAATTGCAGCGACGGATAAAATAGTTGTCTTTTTCTAATTGGACATATCTATATCATTACATTTCATAACAAAATCCATGATGTAATATGTTGTTTTTTTTTGGTCCCGTGCATTTTGTTTAACCTTTATTTATTATATGCAATCCGTCAATAATGAAATATTTTTTGGCCACGATAAAAAAGAAGAATGTGTAATTAATAGAAATAAAATGCAGGTGATTGCGCTAAATCCGGACTATAAAATGTTGTCCCAATTATCCAAAGTTCGTCAAAACTTACAGGATTAGTGTTTTGAAATATTTTATTTAATGAATTGCACAATATAAAACAAGTCACAAAACTATACATAATATAAAAATTTATAGAACTAGATAATAGAAAATGATATAAAAATTTAAATTAAAAATGTTCAAAGTGGTTTTCTTTCTGTTTTTGCGAGATTATAGTTGTATATTGATATCAATTACGTTAAAACAGAATATTGTACAGCAGAATAAATTTTTGTTATTTCCTCGGTTTTGTTTCCGTTCTGTGGGATTTGTCTCTAATAAGCGGGATAGCCGGTGGCCGAATTAAGCAGAATCGACTGTAATTGAAATTATATTAAATATAAAAATATTATAAGAATTAAATTATGCAAGTTTATTTTTAGAATTAATTGGATTTAAAACCAAATTTTATGATTGGAATTTCATAGTATTCCATTGTTGTGTATTATACCTCTTAAGATGTTGTTTTTGTCGTGCGGATGCGCCGGGTTCATATAGAGAATCCTTTATATAATTCTTATATAACAACTACATTGGAGGATGAACAGCGTTTTCTTAAATGAAATGCGTACATGATGGCGAGCGAGCGAGATGCATTGATCAGACGTATCGGGGGGAAGGAATATCTGGGGATAACTGGGGATACCTGTCGAAGTACCGGCGATAGTGCTCACAATATATGGGTGCATTACGGATCATATTAACTTGTAACAGCCGGATGCAGGCTCGAAATGGAGGAGTCGAAGATATCCATAGAAACGGGACGCGCAGAATCCCTGGTCAACGGGTAATTTAAATAGGTAACTATTAAAACATCCCAGCATACGTGTATGTCCAAGCTCATGTGAGTGTGTGTGATTTCCGGAAAGGCTATTGGGGATGTACAATGACGTACAAATCTAAGCGCCCGCGTAATACTTCATTTGCGCCAAATTTGAATTTTCAAAACATTGCCAGATTTTTGTTTTTGTTGCTTCATTTTCCAGGGATGCACTAGTATATAAATGCTTGATGCATTTCCGTCCGCTGCCAGTCGACGCTCGACTCCACAACAACCAGATCTGACAAGTGAACACATCCTCTGTTCCAGAGCCTACGTGTTGTGCACCGATTTTCTACTGAAAAGGTAGGATTTTCACCTGATTATATTTAAAGCATTTCATATTTCTTTTTATTCTACCGAATTTTCCACATTGTGCGCGCCAAGTCCTACGTGTTGCTTTCAATCAATACGATTTTTCCGAGCTTTCCCTCACTTTCAGGACTTAGAATTTATTTTTGCATCAAACATAATTTTAAAGCAATTTTGTTTTACAATTAAACTACTTTTTAAATTATTTTTCAGACTGAAAAAATAAAATGTTTAACATATTTTTTCTCGAAAATTTTTATGCAAATTAAATTCACACTTTAAATAAAATCTAATCCAAATTTAAATACTTTTTAGTTTTAAATTTAGTTTTTATATTTATATTTATTAATTTTTAGTCGACATAACTTGTACAAACTTTCATCAAAAATGTTTTTTTTAATTATTTATTTCCAACATAAAAATTAAATTCCTCTTTAACTTCTTTATTTCCACGGACGACTTTGTATTTCCATAAAATAAAATTATTTATGAGAGAAATAGAATTATTTCGCGCTTTTGCAATGCGGATTTTTCGCAAATTAATTACATTTTTACAATTCTATAATTTTTTATTGATTTTACTAAGAATTTCAAAGAGTGAATAATTTTTAAATGTTATTATAATTATGTTTCCAGTAAATTCAATTTTAAATAAATCACGTCCATAAAAAAATCTCTAATTTAATGATGATTTCTCAGCGTAAAATATACATTTAAATATGTATATTATATGTTTTTTTTTCATTTCTACTAATATATTTTCTCTTTCCAAAAAATTATATATTCCCATAAACTTTGTATTAATTGTAATTTTTTTAAGTGTTAATTTAATTTTGTAGCAAAATTATTCGATTTTACGCTTCTTTTTACCAGATTTTACTAAGGAAATTTATTGATTTGTTACAAAATATTTATAATTTTATTTTTTTTTCATTTCTCGTATTTTTTTTTATATTTTTTTTTTGTTCTAGACGTAAAATAATTAATTAATTATTAAAAACTTTACAAAATCCATTTGTTTTTGATCTTCCTAAAAATTAATTAAATTAGAATACAAATAATTTCCTTGTAAAATAACGTATTTATATCTTAAAAAAATAACAGCGATTCAATTTTTAAAAAATTTCTATAAATTTATGTTTGATTTTAAATTAAAATTAATTTAAACTTTATATTAAATTTTCCTGTAACAATTTAGAGGTAAATCATAAAAAATCGAGAAAATTCATTAAACTAAAATCTTTGAAAAACCGATCTATTTTTTCAAAAAAAAATGAAATATCTATACTGATCAGTATATGATATCTTGTGTGTTTGTTTTATATTTTCCAGTAACGAACTACACAAAATATGCTCGTTCTGTTAGTAGTCATAGCCATAATACTATTAAAAACGCCGAAAAAAACACCTGTTAAAGAGTAATCAGCTGTAGAGAAAGGAATGGACTTCATGTAATTCCAATTCCTCTTGAGGCCTCCTGCTAACAACATTTTTCCACACGCAAAAAAAAACAACAATATCTTCATCCCCACTGAAATGTGAGAAGACAACTTCAACATCCCAACTACCCCTAACACAAATATCATCAATTCATCATCAGGAGGACCTGCGACCTTATAATTTCATCAAAATGTCGCTAATAATAGCGTGCATTGTAAACTTGCATCGAGTCTTTTGTATGATTTTTGTTTTCATCATTTTCGGTTTAGGAACATTGTGGTCTCTCATTAAATATTGCCTAGGCCTAGGCTAATAGGTCAATACTACAAAATGTAGTTCCGTTTTGAAAAGACAGAGAATTTTTGGTCAGTGAATTACTGCAAGTAACATCTGACCAAAGATTTTCTGTCATTGTCAAAACCATTTTTTTTTAATAAGCAAAGACATCGAGGAAAGGTTTAGGAAAGTAACAAGGTTTGGACAATATTGTTTGTTTGTGGTACAGCTATGATGTGAATGGACATTGATCTTTGTTTATTACTTTAATAATAAGATGTGTTGTTAACTTAATGTGTCTAGTTTAGCTTAATGTCCATAATTCATTTTATATTTTCTCATATCATTTTTCTTAATATGTTTTTCTCATTTCAACGTGAACGTTCATATCATAGTAAAAAAAAATCCATTTTTATAACAAAAAAAAAGCATCACAAAACATTTCATTAGTATATGGTCCCTGTCAAATAATTCTTAATGTTCAACTTAATTATTAACTAAAAAATCAAAATTTAATATTTAAGTCGTCTTTAAACTTAAATACTCATATGTGAGACTTACATTATACTACATATAATGTTCGCAAAACCAAAGACGTTGCTCAGTATCAACATTTTTTTGATTCCCGGGACACGAGACAACTTTTTAAGCTAATCCCGGGAATTCTCGTAACTGCTACTTTTGAATGAGAGAATATTTGCTTCTCTCCATAATTCAACCATATTAAAATGAATTAATGCTTTTTGAAGACATTTATTTATCTTTAGGAATCTCCCTACATTTTTTTGGATATTTTTAGTGACATTTGACTATATATTTTCCCAAAATTCCCGGCAAATTTATTCAGCAACACTAGTTATTAATAACTTAACAATGATAATTTTTAATACGTAGCGATATTTTGCTCACAAATATCGCTACGTATTAAAAATTATCATTATTGCACATCATAAATGATCATTAAAAGATCTTTAAAAAAAATAATATTAATGAGTGTTAATGTCAACTATAAAATTAATTAAGTGAATGTTCATATTTGTTTAGCTGAAATTTATTTTCATTATATATGTAAATTTTAGACAGGGTTCAAAATATCCTGAGTTTCTTTAATAAAATTTGAATAAATTTTAGTTCCAAAAAAATTTCTAAGATGTTTAACTCTGTTTATTTACTAAAAAAAATAATTAGTAGTATTTTTTCAAAATGAAATTAACCATTATAATTTCAATATTGGCTTTATTCAAATTCTAATAATTGCTATATTAGTTTGTTTCAAATTTTTTCTTCAATTGAAAATTAAACTATTTATGATATTTTATCAAAATTTTCAACTCAAATCAATATTTTTTTATGACTCATGCTTGTCTACTAAAACACTTTTTAAGTTAACACATTTTTCTTTAAAACGTTAAATCTTTTAGTTTACATTTCAAACATGGTAAAAAAAATCGAAAGTGTTTTAGAAGTGCCGCTTTACCGCTGCGTCTGAACTTGCATCAAAATACCCGTAACAAAATTACGCCAAACATCTGACTTTGAAAATACTCGATATTAAAAAGAAAATGAAAAATTAATAAGAACAAAAATAATTAAAAAAAAACTTGAATAAGATCGTAATGCAAATACCAACAAAGAACAGATACATTAAAAAAAACGGCGATTTAACAAAAGAAAATGTGTAATTTATACTTTTCATTAGTTAATTCTATTATTTTCCCAATAAAATTCGAACCAGCAAAAAAAACTTATTCACTTTCAAACATTTTATTTTCTAAGTTTTTATTATTTCACAATTTTTTTACGTAATATCTAATTTGAAAAGCATGGAAAAGACAAAATTAACTTAAATTTTTAATATTTTCTTTTTAGTTAAAGCCATGTATCCAAAGAAAAATAAATCCTTCTAAGTAAGGCACAAAATGCTTTTTATTGTAAAACAATATGATTTTATTATTGATTGAGACCTAAAAATCGATTTTTTTTCAGATATTATTTCATTATTGTAACAACAAAAATTTCCGCACAACAACAAAAGCAACAATTGCATAACTTTTTGTTGAAGTCGCATTTGTAGATCTAATTGCAATTGTAAACAATTTCGTAATAATAACAGCAAAACTTTGACTCGCATTTAATAATAAAGAGAAATAATGGAACGAAAAAATGAAATGAAATGAAAATTATCTGAAAAAATAACCTAAGGTCGTAGAAAAAAAAACAGGGTAAATAATTATATAAACGCAATTAATAGTTACAAAAATTATTTCTCTTGAAAAAATTGAAATAAAGTTACGTAATTATTAGGAAGGAACCTAAAATTATTTCAAATGTCAATTTCAAATTAAATTCTGATAAAAAAAAAGATATAAATAAATATAAGCTAAATAAAGTATTTTCAAAATTATATAAGCTTTTTTTTACAAATTTATATTTCCAGTAAAACTTTTAATGCTGGATAAATATTTTGTAAAAATATATTTAAACTAATGGTAATTAAAATAACTTTTGCGAAATTTACAAAAATTCTCTCTTGAACGATCAATTATTAATTAACAAAAAAATAATAATATTAAGATTCTCTAACTATTGTATAACCGCCAAATTCGGAAGGTTCCTTCTATATTGTAATAATATTATAATCATTAAAAGTTTAGTTGCAATTTCTGTGTGTTTTATTGTAGAATAAATAAAAACCTTTCTCTTAATTCAATATTATAAGTTAAGAAATGTTTTGTACTGAAAGTTTAATAATTAACAAAAATATCTTAATTTTGAATTTATTGAGTTAATCCTTTTATCCCTACAACTTAAGTAATAATATATGTATATTTCTTGTAGATTTAAACTAATAGACAACAGAAAAATGAATCAGCTGCAATTTTGGAAGTTGTAGAAGAAATCTGAGATATATGGATTTACGCAGTCTTAGAATATATTAAAATAAGTGAGCAAAAAAATATTGTTGGAGTAAAATTTTATTTGATTTCTATTCGCCTTTGATGTGCTCTGTCAATAGCAAGTAGTGTAATATATTGTCCTGGAAAAAGGACTTTTGTTCAAAAGAAAAATTTTATTGAATTTATAGTATAACCCCCTGTTCAAATTTTGGAGGACCACATTAATAAAGTTGTGGGCCCTAGACTCCAGTTATTTTTGCTACTTGAGGGCCCTAAACAAATGTTTATGATTTCTTCTATTATATAACTAAGATCATCCAATTATGTTTTTCTTCATACGACGACTGAATTCATGTACCCGTCGCATCGGCCAATAAAAAAGCCAATAATAATTGGGTTCAACAAAAATAGAATTATTCGTGTAAATACGTAAATTATATATATATATAACACGTCTTATATATATATACATACATGTATATGCATTTTATTACTGCGAAGATTCGCGCCTGACAACACACTAACTAATTTAAAGTTTGTAATCGAATCACGATCGACTGGCAAAAAATAACTTTTGCAATTAGAATTTTTCCAATATCGACGGCCGTGGGGTGCGACAATAAAAAAAAAGAAGAAGAACGTCAATTGGTATTGGGTGAAAATAACGCACGGATTCACGGAGGGGAAAAAGACAAGAAAAAAACTTTGCACTTCTGAAAATAACATTCATCCGTTCGGTCGGAATTGATTTTCATTTCGACGCATGTTTTTAATTGACAAATGGAAATTACTCGTTTCTTCTTTCCTTTTTTTTGTTTTGTTCTTTCCAAATGGATACCTTTCATTCATCATTAATGAAATCATTTGTAAATTCCAAAGTGCTAGAAGTTTTATTTCATTAAATTTTTCCAATCATTTTATTTTGTATAAAAAAAAATCGAGTACACAATTTGATTCTATTTTTTTCTTATGTAATTCAATTTGATTTTATTCATTTCCAAACTTTGCACTTAATCTAATTCTTTTTTTTTTAGATAATCCAAATTAAATAAAATTATTACTTCGTTTTGCAAATTTCCATACACTTTAATTATAAAACTATAATTTGTTTTATAAAGAATAAATTAAAAAAAAATAATCCTACGTTTATCGTTCTGATTATAAAATCTTGACTTAAATAATAATGTTGTTTTTCATATTTAAATAGAAAAATATATGTATAAAAATTATAAAGTCCTATAATAATAAATATTTTTATTGTTGTTAAAATTATATTTTTTTAATTTTAAATTGTAGATTTGTTATAGTTTTAATATAGGACGATAGACGCAGGGTTAAAAACCACCAATATTTTATATTTTGTTAAATTTCTTTTAGTTTAGGATCATTCAATTAGATATTGGTGGTGCATGGAATTTAATATGTCAGGTTAATTTAGTAAACTTGAGCATTTTTCATTCTATTCATTACTGGTACCTAATTTCTACTTCTTCTCTTCGAGATACGTCAACGCATATGAAAACTACAGAACTAATAAACAACTTAAAATATTAACGTTTTTCAAGATCATATGCATATGAGTTTTACTTTTCTTTATAGATTTTATTTTATATTTAATTAATAAATTCTGAAAATTGGAGTAATCACTCATATAAAAACAACTAGTATTGTGTAAATCAAGTCTATTTTAGCTCTTCGTTTATAGACTCCCGTATAATGCGAATTCCAATAACACGACTTTTTTTTATATAACGTGACATTAGTCATTTATATTATCAGCATTATATGAGCTAAATTATCGTGTAACACGATTTCCTATAACGCGATTTTATACATTAAACAGAAGTCTACTGTATATGATGTAAATGACTTTGATAATATTTACATAATATTTAAAGATTTAGGATATGTTCAAGTATTAATCCTTGAGGTGTAGCAAATTGGAACAAAAACAGCCTCAACCAGAAAGTCAGTATGTATATTCTTTATTTTAATATTTTAAGTAAAACTACTATTTTTATATGGAACTTTCGTCCTTAATCCTTAAGCATTAATAAATCTTTTAATTAACAATTATAATTATTAAAGCAGAATTTTTAATCCTTTTCTAATTACGATTTAATTTTTGTATCTTTTTTTTGAAGCTCTCTTCAATTCACAATGATTTTTAAATTACCTTCTTGAAAATCTCAATTAATGGTAAAACTATAAAATGTGTAAGTTTTAGAATTAAATTTCAAGATTTTATAGAAATTTAATTCTTAAAATTTCCTTTCTAATTACGATTTATTTTTTCATATATACCAACTTCTGATAATCTTCCTGAAAACTGTGGTTAATCTCATCAAATTAATGGTGAGTTATAAACTTTGACTTAAAATTTCTTTGTATCCTTTTTAATTACGATTTATTCTTTCATATCCACCAACGACTGATGATCTTCATGGAAACTGTATCTAATTCACAACCATTCTTTGAAATATAATCCAATTAACGGTGAGTTATAGATATTTTGCAAGTTATTACATTGATTCAATCAATATTTAAAATAAACACTGCATTAAATTTTATACATATATAATATTATATTTCACAAATAAAATGAAATCATATCAAATTTCATTTAATAATTATAATTCATTGTAATATCAAATAAAATGTATAGAAAATATTAACTTATTTTTACAACTTTTATTAAAAAATATTTTTTTACTAAATAAACAATCACAAATTGACTATGTATATAATTAATTACGTTAAAATTTATTAATTAATTTAATATTTATTAGTAAACCAACAAATCTAATGCATTTATCCAATTAATGTTCGAATTTCTTATGTAATATCAAGAAAATGTTCTAACATAGAATTGTATAAATTAAATATTCTTCTAATATAAATCAATTTCTTAATTAAATAATTTCATCATTTCACCATTATTTCTAATTTAACGTAAGATTTTTATTGTTTTTGCTTGAATTTATGAAACATCCATGTTTTTTAAGTAATTTATTTTTTAATGCATATTTTTTTTTTCATTTGCTTGTATCTAAATTAAATCAAAATTATATTTAAGTAAGTTATCAATTAGTAATTTATTTTCTATCTCAATTAGCTGAACGATTGTAGAAAAAAATAGATTATAATAATATTATAGGACAAAGTAATGAAATTTCCTTTAATGAATAACTTTTATGGACGGATAATACGGAAAACTTTATAATCCTTTTTAGCAGCTAATACACATACTCAAAAGAATCGCAATATCTCTGCTCAAATAATAATAATCCTTAAACCCATTGGAAGGAAATTTCATTGTAATCTATATATGATAATCCAAAGGATCTCAATATGTTGGTAAGTTTTATTTTAAAACAAAAACTTTTTTAATTGAATTTAGATACAATCATCATAGCTGTTAATCTGAATTCGTCTTTGATAATAATAAAATATTACTTTTGTACATAATTAATATTTTTTTAAATAATTTATTATGTAATTAATATGGCACAACAGTAAGTTGTAATAAAATTAGATTTATTATTAGCAAGTATTTTAAAAATCATTAAAATTCTATTAAGAAATGTAAATTCTTGCTACTAAATATTTTCTTGATTTCAAAACTATTTATGTCTTTCAATTATTTCTTGGTAAGACGTTTTTTAAATATCTAACTCATAATTGGTAAGTTTTTTTTCTATCAAATTTATATCCAAAACTAATTCATTTATTTAAAGTTATGTACAAATTATAATGAGATATATATTTATTTATACAATCAATTAGTATAGAAATGTAAATCTTACTTTAATTACCTGTATTTTTTAAATTTTAAATTGCAAATAGGCATTTCGTAACATCGTGACTCGCTTGGCTTCTGAGAGACACCGTTCAATATAACGTTAGTGTTTAATTTATATAAATATAATTGATTAGATTGAGTATGGTATCTACCGGTGTCTCACAGACGCCACGCTAATAACGAAGTGTTAAGATTATGCTAACAAAATCGATATTTATTAATTAAGTTATAATCGTATAAATGATATATTTTTTAATTTCAATTGTTTTAGTTTTATTAATTATTTTTTTTATTGACATAATATATTAATATAGAAATGATTTCTGAAATTACTAATTACATCAATTTTTAATTAGGCAATATTTATATCTCTTAAATAATTATAAACCAGCAAATGGTAAGTTTTTCTCTCTTCGATTTTTTTAGTAATTAATTATTTAATACATTATAACTCTTAGATTAGAGAAAAATTGGTAAGTTTTTTTTGAATTGATTAACTTTTAGTTTTTACAACTTGCTTCAACCATATGATTTAAAATTATTCTTATATTCACTTGAAATATTATCAATTTACAAAATTAGGTTGTAACAGCATTAAGAATTTTTTTTAAATATTTTCCACATTTGCTGCCAAATATTTAAGTCCTAATTTTTACTATATTAAAAAAGTTCTTTTTTTAAATAAAATAAACTGAATATTCATTTTTTTTGTAAAATACAATTTCATTATAAAAATTTGTTTGATTTTTTTTCTCATTAATATTAAATTCACAAAATAAATTTATATTAATTAAATCAGGAAAAACAGTTTTGTTGTAAGGTTAATTGGCAATTAGTGACCGGAATGGAATATTCAATTAATACTATTCTTGATATTTCAACTAAAACAAAGTTTTATTTTTAAAATATCGATTTACCAGTATCATTTGTTTTTATTCATTTGCAGTCCTATGTCGTATATATCCGACAAAATATTTTACGCTTGCGGTCCAAAGACGGACATGGTTTTAAAGTTGACTTACTATGATTTTAAAAACTTTAATGAACTGCAACAAACCTGTAAATTAATAGTTTAGGAAGTTTTTTTTTAAACATGATGCAATGGATGATGCAATATTTTTTTGTTTAATTATCTCTATTTTAATGTTACTCGGCACACGTTAGTTTTTTGTGCAAATGTTAAATATTTTACTTGAAAATATTATACATCTCATTCAAGCGTGTTAAATTTCCAACTGTAACAAAAAAATTGTAATGGAAAGAAAATCCATGAAAAGCAAATGCAAGATTGCTTTATGGAAATTAAGTTTTGTATATTTTATTTTTAATTAAAATTCAAATATTTAATATGTGCAGAATTAATTAAATATATGCTTTAGTTTTAAACTCTGGATACATTACAAAATGTTAATTAAGGTATTAAATTTATTTAATAAATATAAAAAAAATATGTTATCAAATTTTCATTTTGTTCATTGCTCCGAAAAATTTCAAAAAAAAGAACTATAATAAATGCGTCGTAATAATAATAGTAAACATTGAAATAAGCTTCTAATTAAACTTCTTAGGATGCAAAATGCTGGTAATACGAAGAAGATGACAACCCAAAGCAGTCGCTCTTCAGATGGTGCAGATGGACAAGTAAATCTTGGTGAATTGCTTGAACCAGAGACTTTGACAATTCAAGAGAGCTGTGATATCATAGGAAGATACTTGTCAGGGTTGTTATCATATACCAAAACACCGGACTTGGATACTGATGAAAAACGGGAGAGGTTTTATTGGTTAGGAATCCAGCAGTGGTTCCTACTTCTACTCTAAAATCTAAGACTAATTTAGAAATACGAAGGATGAAGATGCTGCGCTTATACCTAGAGAAACCTCAAGAAACTTCATGAATGGCTATCATCTTATAAAATATATTGGTGAGTAACTATTAATTATGTTATATAAACACAAAATGTATTAAAGGTTTTGCTAAATGACCTTTCTTATATGTATTTTTTTTACAAAAAAAAAGTATATAAGTTTTCATAGAAAAAAACAGTGCAAAAAGTACAAAAATTAAGTTGTTAAATCAAAATTCTGTATTATTCTGATTATTGTATTGCTGTAGGCAAATTAATTGATGTTGACTGAGGTACAAAAAAAATGCAAACAAATTGTTAATTTCAAGCGCATGTTATATTTGTTCAAAGTATAAACACTATTTATAATAATTGCTTTTCATCAAACGCCATGTAATTAATAAAAGTAATTAATCCTATATGTATATATATTCACAAACGATATAAAGCGACTCGTATAAATATAGTATTTATTTCTGTATCAAAATATCGGGTAATATAAAAGGATGCAAAAGGATGAAAGATCAATGATAAAATATAATATTACATTTTTTAACAATAATGTACGTAACATTTTGCTTTATACTTAATCATTGAGCAATTATATCTATAAACGATTTTAATTTCATTATATACATAATAATCACTGAAACTACCTTTTTCTCAAAAATGTAAATAATGTAAATTATTATAAAACCACTACTCGCGTGGCGTCTGCTTGGCTTTTTTAAGAATATTTGGTTATTAATCCTTTAACGCATTGCTCAAAAATGACGTAATATGCTTTTACAAATAGTCAGTCTGTATGAAGCAGGTACATTTTCCCATCTTTCCAGTTTTAAAAGTTATGGTTGGATGTCAATCAGTTGTGGATAAAAAATGTGTATGTAATATTTTTCATCAATAAATTATTTCATTTTTTTAATAATAAAAATTGCTTAAAGTCATCTAAACAAAATCTGGCACGTCCTCAAGTGAGTATCTAAAACTCTAATATGAAAACTTTCTTCATAACAAAAACTGTATGTAATTAAATTAAACTTATTCAACCCCAAGAAGCGTCCACCGTGTACGTTTAATTTGACAGTTTACGTAAGTTAAACAACGTATATATCATTTGAATTACAAATGTTATGTCCCTTCACTAAATCAGTAATAATTAGCTGTAAAAAGCTGTTTCCAAATATTATTTTTAATTTTTCCAATAAACTCTTGTATATTTTTTTTAAGAAAACTGATAATATTTATTGCAACAATTATACAATTTCATTATGAATTATAGGACAATCAATTGTAAAATAATAAAAACAATTCTAGTGTAGAATTCAATTCCAAATTGAAATGGTATTAGGATAGGTTTTTCATCTATAATAATTTGATGGTTTCATCTTGCTGATAAAATAAATAAAATCAAGTTTGGTTTGATCTCATAGAGGAGACCACTCAGATCAAGATTGCGTAAAGATTGCAATACAAATATTGAATGTACGAAATTGAAAGTATAGTAAGGGCTAAAGGGTACGGATCAATAGTTATTTGTCTCATACATCAATAATTATGTATTAAACACTCAATAGGCGGGAAATTTTAATTTGGAATGTCTATGAAAAAGGGAATAATTCAAAACACTGGTAGTGAAACAAAAAAAAATTAAACCAATAAAAAAGGCGAACATTCATCATATGGTGTTATTCTTTTTATTGTACCAAATAGTGGTACTAATTGGTTGTTTACCTGTACGAAGCGATACTAGTATTAAAATCAATCTGGACAGTTGCATTTTGTTTTGCAACGACGCACGGATGTTAGAGAAGTGCGCGCGAATATGTGCATAAAGTGTGCGTTCGGGGGCGCATTTATCAGTTATTTACTGCATGCTGCACGTTAAGAATCGACAGCCGCACTTCCGTCAGTGCCGGCTGCACTTCCGGCGCATCATCACGTCACCATCCATGTCATCTCTGTGGTCGCAGGTGCAGCAGACGACACGACAACCGACAGTGTCATCCCCCTCCCCCAACCACAGTCTCCGAAGCAGCAGCCGTCTCCGAGTCGTCTGCATTGGTGCCTTATTTCAATTACTTCGAGTGCCGTTACTTCCGGTTTCCACGCGATTGGATCAATGAGCGGTAAGATTCAAATTCTACAACAATTTGCACGTTCTATGTTGTTGTTGTTGTTTTTGCATCCCTTCCTCATTATTTCTTCCAACGTAATGAACAAGCTCATCAACAAGTCATCCCCAACGCAATATTAATAACGATAATCGGTGCAAATTAACTGAACTATATGATTTAATTACTACAATTAATTTCGTTGTTTTTAATTAGTCTTCCTTCCTTATTAATTCTTCCAACGTAATTAACAAACTCATCAATAAGTCATCAACAACTCAAAATTAATCAAAATTAATAAATAAAACTACTTAAAAAAAAAACATTTTCGAATCTCAACTATTCTACAAAAAGGATTTTCCAATTTTCACTTCAAAAATTCTTGTATATTGCATAAAACTATAATAAAATAAAATTTACTCCTTAGAAAACTATATAGAAAAACTTGTTTTACATACAAAATTTCCAAAAATTGAAAATAATTTCAATCATAATAATTTGGAAACATTAGTCCATATAACTTAATGATTTCACTAACGTTATATGGATTTTGTAGATAATGGAGAAGTGTAACTAATGTGTCTCTACAGGTTGTAATACCTCTTTTTTTCTATTCACGTAACAGAAATTCAAATTTGTTTGATCTCTCTAGAATAAGACTTAATTCCTTCTCAGAGATGAAATTAATTGACAAATCATCCCTAAATGAAAAATATTATCGCAGAGTAAATCTAAGAACAATTGATCAAAGCCCTGAAAAAAAAAATAAATATGCTCCATTCTATGAAATATTGTCATGTATTAATAAAATTACCACAATCATTACTTTCGTTAAAGATTGACATAACATCCAATATTATATTTTTTTAGTTTTCTTTCAAAACTTATATTTTCATTATTTTTTATTTAAATATTGCATAAAGCAAAGTATTTATACAAAAATTATCAATAGAATATTATAGTCGTTAGTACAAAAAAATGTTATTCTTAATTTTTTTTTTCTTTTTTTTACAAGTATCTTTAAAACATATTTATAATAATGCTATTTCAATACAGGTATTCATTCAAGGATTTGTGGAGCAGATTATATATAATTTTTAATATTTTCAAATGTATATCAAAACTTAACAAAAACTAATAAATAAACAAACAAAAATTGTATAGTTAGAAAAATAATATAACAATCAAACAATAGAAAATCCTCAAAAAATTCCATTTTCCATCAATAGTTACAAGTTATGTCCGGGTGAGTAATTTTTATAAAAGTAATTCAATTCAGCTATGAAAAATAATTACAGATAAATAAGGTAAGAAAATATCTAGAAATGAAAAAAAAAAAACACAAAAAATATGCTTACATAGATCTATAATAATAGTTTTTAGTACAATCAAATGTATTGTAATAATATATGCTTTCTTTTAACTTAAAATTTCACATTAAAATGTAAAAATTCTTTTAAAATTTTCCAAAATGTCGAAAAGTTTTACAACCTTGCGCCTCCACCATCAGTATTTTATAAAGCGTAAATTCTGCATGAAAAGTGGTTATAAATACTGATGTAATTGAAGGAATTTTCAAAAATTGCTTATTTCAAATACCTTTCTACCAATATGACAAATATGGTAATTGACAAGTTATCCCCAAAACTCAGACAAAAATATAACAATTTTACTGTATGTATTTTGTGGAAAACTTTATAAGAATATTAATTAAAATAAATCAAATCTTTAAAACCTGTCGAAAAGTAACACGAAGAAAATAATATCTACCATAGTACAAATTCGCTCATATCCCGGACTATTTGAAACCGAACTAATCAAGTTAATAAAACGATCATAAATGCATACTATATTCTTATTTTGTTCATTTAAAATTGAGTTTATTTTCAAACCGGACTATAGTGAATCCGGATTGTTCGATTTCACAATTAACGTATTGTGGAAAATAATGCCTATTCTTACAATAATCCATGGATTAAAGAGGGAATTGTTAACTCATCGTATAACGTGAAAATCATTGTTATAATATTTGTAGGTTTCAAAAGTATTCAAGCTGCATTGTAATATTTCTACGGTAATAATTAAATGATGGTAATCCTCTGATTCGAAATAATTGGACCATTTCCAATAAGTATTACTTCATTTCCAATGAAATCCTTCTTCGAATATACTAATTAAAACTGTCACAATTTCATGTGAAACTAATAAAGAAAATTATTCTCAGAATGATTATTTTGTATTCATTACAGATTTTAAAATAATTATTATTCTAAATAATTTTAAATTTACAAAATTTAATTAATTCTTAGAATTTATTTATTTAAATATTAATACTACCATAATAATATAAGTTACATAATTTTTCCAAAATTCCCGGTAAATTTGTTCAGGGAATTCCCGGTTCAGTAACCCTAGTAATGATGTAACAATTTTCATTATTTATTGATATTAATTGAAATATTTGTTTAATAATGATGTTGTAATAATCTAAATTGGAATACGATTATGTGATTATTGATTTCTTTCCCTTTCGGTATAATCACTCGATTAATAATTGTTGATTCATTAAAAATTAATATCACGAAATGTGGTTTACATGACATTCAGTTTTCGGAACTATTTATTATTCATGTAACATTCGGAATAAAAAACTAATAAAATTTGATATGTCAATACTGAATAAATGTCAAGAATGAAAATACAAAAAGAACTTTTATCCACAAAAAATATGATTATCTGAATACTGAAAGAAATTTAATTACAATTTATGTTAATTTTCCATTTAATTTTCCGAGTTGAAAAACTTCAGTTATTTCAAATTTATTTTATAGTCCTTAATGTTAAGAGAATTCCCGTTATATTTATTACAAATTTTCCATTTCCCGGGAACAGAAAACGTATGGGAAATGTTTATAATAATTAAAATATTTTACTCCCAAAAAACAAAAACGATAGGTTGAAATGCCAATTATGCAATTCAATTTAATTTATCTAGTTATACATTCTGTGTGAAGTTATAAAGAATAGAATTGTCCTATTTGTAATATTTCCATCGTAACCAGCCTACTTTCATTACAATTCTCATTTACAAATTGATACATTTTATTTGAACATAAAAATAAAAATAGCCATTTTTTGGATGTAAAAGCTTAGTATTTACTTAACTGCAGATGCATTCAAAGGGAAAATCACTAATGCATTGTAATTAGCATTTTCCTATAGAAAAGTGTAGATTCACTCTAATTATGTATACATTAAATGATTAATTAAATGCCAAATGCTGGTACAAATGATATAAAGCCATATTTTGTATTGGAATTAATCGTATTTATACAGGATTTGGGCCATCAATAACCAATAATTTTCAATTATATGACTCCAGTTCAAAACGGTTTCTATTATTTTCGTAATACTAGTTTTTTTTTCTGATCCATACAAAATTTCTTATACAACAATATCTCGCATAGTTATTTAAAACCGGACTATTCGAGGATTTAGTTTACCGATCTGTACTGAATCTAGACAAATCGAAGCCGAAATGGGGCATTGCCTAATGGGGCATTAATATAATTTTCTAGGAAATGTCCAGGGAAGAGGAAATATCCTTTAATTTGAAAATTTCCGTTATTCTTATTACAAATTTCCCGGGAAAAATTCTATGTTGAAAAAAAAAATAATATTACATATTAAAATAAACAAATAATCAATACTGGTAGTATACTAAAATCTTTAAAAAAACGTATACAAAAAAAAAACAATATTATCTTCATAATTCACTAGTCATTGAATTTATTTAGTTTTTAATTAGTTTTAGACAAATATTTACTTGATTGTAATTTTAAATTTCCCGCAAAATGTGAGAAGTCTGTATAACGCAATGTTTATTTTGCTTTACAAAATCAATTGCATAGAAACATCGCTCCCTACAAAGTGGCCTTTAGGCATTGGCCTGTTGTACAGAGTGCATTAGTGTATCTCTCTTTCGCTCAATTCGTATTAAATGGACAGGAAGATCTCGGTCTATTCATCTTTGTCTCGTACGTTTAACTAACGTTATTAGAACCATTTGTTACAAAAACAAAACAAAATATATTACTTGTTCAAATAGTATTTACTTTAACAATTATTATTATTTAACCCGTAAGTACTGCGGATGGGTCAAAGTGACCCACTTGATATTTGTTGTAGCTGTTCTAGTATTTTCTTTTCAGTAGTAATAAATCAGTCGCGGCGTTAGGTTCTTATTATACTATAAAGTATATTTCGGGTCAAAGTGATTCGTCTATAGGAAATACGTTAAAAAAAATGTTTAGACTGTTTTGAGTAATAAAATCATGATGCTAAATCCATTAAATAATAAGAATTAATCAGTGTTTGTTGTAAAAATTAATAATTTTATAATAGGGTCATTTTGACCCAAAGGTAGTACTTCTGTTTTATTTATTTGTATAATTGACATAATTCGCAAAACANTTTTTATTTTAAAGTTAGAACTTTGATTAAAATAATTTATTAAAAATAAATGTGTATTAGACGTTAATAGTAAGTTTTTTTTTTCACAAAATATACTTAATATCCGTAACCGAACAATGTAAAACTAATCGGGATGCGATTATGTAACAATATCAAAGATACAAAAGCAGCACGGATATCGATATCATATTACCATATTATTCATCTCCTTTATATAAAATCAAACACAAAAGATTAATAGTATTTATTATGTAAATTGAAATAGGAAACTCGACTATAATCATGTTATATAATCATTTGCAACGATAAATTTGAAAACGCCAATGTTATATTTATATGCTAATTATAAGTAAATATACATTGAATATATACGTCATGATTTATGTAATATTACACCAATTACTGATATTAATTTAATTATATAATTGATTAATTTTTGTAGTGGTGTATTTCATTTTATATAAGCATGTCCAAACTAATTGTCTTCACTTTGTATGTATTAGATATTGATTTTTAGAAATATATACGAATGAGAACGTTTTCGAGGATAATAATTTTATATTCATAAATATCGTAAACGGAAAAGTTTGTTCAGTTATAACATGGTATACTTTATATATTTATAGTAAAACTTATGACGTTTGAGAATCATAAATATGAAAATGTGTCTCCAATTATTTATGTAATTTTATGTTCGTTGCAATAAATTTTGTTATTTGTTTATGAAAATACAGCAGCATCTGTAATATTCCAATCAATATATAGCAATATTCTGCACAGTGAGGCTTCAATTAATCCTGATTTACTACAGTCCGGTTTTATTTTTTTTAATCTAACTTATGTTTAAAAAATTCGTGTTTTATTTACTAATAATTAGTTATAGCCACTAGAGAAAGAAAAAAAAACGTACTTAATTAATCTTTCAACTAGGATTATCTTAGTTTAGTTTTATGTCTATGTCTAAGTAACAAAGCTGATGATGATTCTAATCCATATATAAAAATCTAAAATATATAAAGTCATGATCATCTATGATTTCTCTTCTTTACTCATATTCTTCATGTGCACTAGGGTTGTTGAAATTTCCCGGGAATTTTACTACAAAACCATATTTTATAACAAAAATTAAAATACATTTCATATATTATTATGTTTCTTTTATATCTATTTAATAAATATTTAGTTTGCTATTTGTTATATTTCCATTTTTTATAATTCTTTTTATTTTTGTTAAAAAATACCAGTTTATGTCTTTAGTCCCGAGAATTCCCGGGAATGGGTTAATAAATAAAAAAAAATGTCAAGCAACTCTGATGTGCACGAATTCCTGTCCGATGAATAGCAATAATTATGATTGAAAAGCAAAAAGAAAACCCAAAGCCTGGTGCTGCGAAGCTCGTAGCTACGATGATTTGATTCGATCTTCCTGCTTGCTGCACGTGTCCCCGTCGTTGCTGCTAATTTTGATAGGGAAAAGGTGAAAAAAGCACAGCTATTTCTGTTTATTTGCTCAATCATAATAATAAGAATAAGAAACAACAAGAACAATAATAATCATCATTCAGAAAATAAAAACAAAATATATGGACATAAGCTGTTAGTAAGTGTTTTTTGTAAGTTGCTTTTGTTATAACTTCATTCGTGCATTCTATTTGTGTCTGTGTATCTATATATGTTTGTATGTGTGTATATATGTGTGTGTTATGTGACAATATAATAAGACAATGAACGGGTGTCGTGCAGATCTGCCGCTGTGGTTGCCATTACGTAATTTGGCGCCCGGTTGCGTGGAGTTTGCGTTTCCTGCTGTGCTGTGCGCCCTTTTGGCTCCGACGAATTTAAATGTTCTCGTCTTTTGTTACAGGGTTCCCCCTCTTTCCGCACAATACTCACCATCGTATAATCAAGCGGTTTTATGCCGGTCGACGATTTAGGACGCTATTAGTTTAAGGATGTTTATTTCTCCTATTTAACTTAAAAGGGTGAAGCACTTCGATGTGTTAAGGAAAACGACAAGAGAGAAGACAAGTGAGAGAAATAAATAGAAGAGGAAAATGCGTAAGTGGCAAACAATTTTTTTTGTATTAATTTTGTCCCATTTTGTCCTTTGCAGCATGTCTCAAAAAAAAAATTTAAAAAAAAACGTCTCCATGAGTTATCGTTAACAGCAAAAGATCATAACGATCTTGTCAATGAACGACAAAAAAATCACGTTGATTGATAACCAATTTTACTGTTACGATAATTTATCTATCTATATAATTACACGTAAGTGCGCTGATCTTCTGCGTCTTCTCCATCTTCATATTATTTGTTGTTTTCTTTTCGCGATATTTTTTTTGCGCGTTAATTTACGTGATTAATGGAAGGAAATATTCGTTCGCGCATCATCCCCAATCGCTCAATCAAATTACATAATCGCCCCCCATCTCCGAGAATATGAATAATAAACTTTGGTTTTTTTTTTAGAAACTTCGGTAATAACTGCTTAAATCGATGGCAGATCTATTTGGTCCTCTTGGCAGGTATAACTAAGAACACGACAGTTTTGCATTTATATCGCTAACTGAAATATATCCAAAACATTAGTATCAGAAAAAAATATATATATAGAGAGAAAACGAAATACAGGTAAGGAAACATTCGCATAGCATATACATAATAAGACACAGAGCGACATCGATTTAAAGCTGTATTTTGCAATCCATCTTCCAATATACTCATATACATTATATTATTCTCATTTTAACAACGACAACATCATCCCTTCATTTTTTTTAAATTTATTTATATTTTTTTCAGTGAAGATTTCAAATTAGGTTAGGTTGTAGTAATTCTATTGATTTCGTCGCAATACCGATGGTATTTGTAATTCGTCAATAACGCGACAATTTTCGTAGCCAATTGGATTTTGTAATTTTGGTTCGCATTATAAATTAGAATTAGAAATAATAATAAAAAAAAAAAGAATTTCAATCTAAGGTTTTTTTTCGGTTAGCAATTGAACCTACTATGGTTTTCTTGTTTTGTTAGTTAAACTGCTTCAGTAGGTTTCATCTACTTTATTAATATTATTACGAAGCTGAAGATGTTTAATTCTTGCTTATTAACTAATGAACTACTCTAATTATTTATATACATACTTATATTTTTTTTGTATATAGGTGTGTATATAATAAATCTACATATGAATCTAAATATGCGTTATATGAAATAGTCTAGTATAGGCGTGCAAATTAGGCGTGCCTCCAATACCACTTGATTTAATAATCGGAGACACATACATCAAATTTGAGATCCGAAATTTACGTTTCGTTAACGGGGATGTCGTTGACATGAATGATAGATGTGTACCATGCAGGTTTGGGGATTGGTACTTACTTGGTTCATGTAGGACCGAACGAACTCCATGGACTGTTCCAGGGCATACGTGTCACTGCTGCAAGAATCTATGATGAGGGCACCCAGGGTGATGTTCGGCAGCAGGTCGGGGCTTTTGTTGATCTCGTCGATGGCGTAGAGCATCGCCTCCAGACGCTGCACACCTTTCTCTTCCTTGACGGCACCGCATGGGGAATGTGGTTTCCCGCTGACTTGCTCGTGCATGGGGAAGATGCCACCCAGGATAATGTCCCCATTGATCCTCAAGAGCTTCCTCTCGGGCAACGTCTCCAGGTCCTTATCTGGTTGCGAGAGGACTGATGCTGCCAGAAGCAACATCAGCGGTGGCACCAACGCCACCGGCCTCATGATGGCTTTCCCAATAGATAGGTCTTAAGATTATCAATTACCTAACCAATGAATTGTCTCTTGGCCGACGGTGCAAAACACTTTGGTGGCCTAAGCCTTCTCCACGTACGCAAAGGACTTCAATCCATTGTGGTTTTGTATTGTTCAACACTTATGAGTAGTCCCTTGAGGGGGTGGATAAGGAATGGTCTCAAGTACGTTCGAAACTTTCACTTTGGCGGCAATTCGTTCAACCACGATGCTTGTGATTAGAAGAAGTGCGCTAAACTGGTTATCCCTCCTCACGCGGAACTAGTATATATAGTCTCGTTCGGTTGGGGCCTGCGTGGAGGCGACTTCAGTTTCCATGGGGATGGGATGAGCGCCGCGACGCCAGCCGCCGTCGACCCAAAGATCCGGAGTACCCGTCGCATGCACCCCCGAAATTCACCTAAGACATTTAACCCTATCGAGAATAATCCCGATATTCGATAATCCACGCCATCGGCAATCCACTTGAAATTCCAATCATCATCGCTCGGCTTCGAATTAAGACATAAATTAACGACGTACACATATCTCCACAGCCCATTCCCCATATCCTCCATTGCATTTGTAATCACCACATCCATGTCAATATCCATTAATTCGTCTCGCTCCACACATTCATAATCGCAAACCTCTTAAAACCTAATATCCAATCTTGTTTACCCGACAACTTCTTATTCCAAAATACATTTCCTCCCAATCAGAAATCCAATTTATGCTTACAATAAGTTATACATTCATATATTCCATAATATATTTATAAAAAATATCAAACAACATTTTAGTTTTTGCTCAATTTCATTACATTTTTACATATTTTACTAATAATTAAAAAAATCTTAATGATTCATCAGATTATCAATATCTTTTAATACAATATTAATTGTTTCTTTCATTCCTATCACTATTAATAAGTACAATGCATGACAAACGCATTTTATAATTCCTGACTAATCATAACATACACTTTGCACATTTACTTTGTATTATCTTTGATTATTCATCTATCAATTACAGTCTTCAATTATTACTAATTGTTTACACATTTACGATTTCCTTCAAATTTTCTTTGTATACAATTTTCTTACAAATTTTCATTTAAACCACAAATTTTATTTATATTTTGTCAATTTAAATTTAGTTTCATTTACAATTTTCAAACCGAATAATGAATCCGGACTGTTCGAATTTTCTTTCTACTCAATTTTCTTACAAATTTTCATTTTAATCACAAATTTTATTTATATTTTGTCAATTAAAATTTAGTTTCATTTACAATTTTCAAACCGAATAATGAATCCGGACTATTCAAATTTTCTTTGTATACAATTTTCTTACAAATTTTCATTTT
>NW_017095992.1:29831-78520 GCF_001412225.1 Nicrophorus vespilloides
TTCATTTACAATTTTCAAACCCAATAATGAATCCGGACTATTCGAATTTTCTTTGTATATAATTTTCTTACAAATTTTCTTTTAAACCACAAATTTTATTTATATTTTGTCAATTAAAATTTTGTTTCATTTACAATTTTCAAACCGAATAAAGAATCCGGACTATTCGATTTTTTTTGTATACAATTTTCTTACAAATTTTTATTTTAAACCACAAATTTTATTTATATTATGTCAATTAAAATTTAGTTTCATTTACAATTTTCAAACCGAATAATGAATCCGGACTATTCGAATTTTCTTTGTATACAATTTTCTTACAAATTTTCATTTTTACCACAAATTTTATTTATATTTTGTGAATTAAAATTTATTTTCATCTACAATTTTCAAACCGAATAATTAATCTGGACTGTTCGAATTTTCTTTCTATTCAATTTTCTTACAAATTTTCATTTTATTCACAAATTTTATTTATATTTTCTCAATTAAAATTTAGTTTCATTTACAATTTTCAAACTGAATAATGAATCCGGACTATTCGAATTTTCTTTGTATACAATTTTCTTACAAATTTTCATTTTAACCACAAATTTTATTTATATTTTCTCAATTAAAATTTAGTTTCATTTACAATTTTTAAACCGAATAATTAATCCGGACTGTTCGAATTTTCTTTCTATTAAATTTTCTTACAAATTTTTATTTTAATCACAAATTTTATTTATTTTTTGTCAATTAAAATTTAATTTCTTTTGCTATTTTGAAACCGGACTAATTGTTTCTTTCGCACTATNNNNTAAATTTAAGAAAATATTTTCTTATGTAATGATAAAAAATTATCAATTTTTATATTAGTATGCAAAATTTTAATCAACAAAATACATTTTTTGGAAAAAAAGCAAAAGTTTTAACAATTTTTACAAATGTTACTTAATGTTGAAGGGTTTTTTGTAATAATTATAGAATTTTTAATATCATTTAAATATATTAATGATTTTAGTTATTTTAAGTATTCATTATTATGAACATAAATGTGATAATTAATCTGCTATGAATTTTTCATATTTTTTTTATTACTACAACACTTTTAATATAAGCAACAAGACAAATACAAATATGAGTATTAAATATTTAGTTAATATAAATAAATTATCGACTGGTAAAATATCATAAATGGAGAAATGTATGTAACATAACATGCAAGTAATAATCGTATTACTCATCTATTCACGTAATAAAATATGTAAGCAAACTACATGCACATGTAGTATATAAAAAAGTATATACATACATATTTCTACTTTTATCCATCAACTATGTTTATATGGACTATAGTAATTCGATTAAATATTTTTTAGTAAATAAAACTCTCTTACATAATCATTTATTTAACAGGGAATACGTTATAATATTATATAATAGGACTTGTTTACTAATTACATGTTTATTTTCTCATTATAAATCAATTCATGTGTTTCTTTATAATCCATAATTTTATTTAAATAATTTTCTTGTTATTGTATTTTTATTATTTTTTTTGTTTCAGGTTTATATAATAGAAAAACGAAAATTAATAGTAAATGATTGAAATTAATTATTATGTAAAGACTAGACAAAATTTACATTGTGACAAATATTGAATGGAAACGATGCGGTGCGTACAATAAGAATCTAACATCAAAGTTGTAACTTTGTGTATCCGTTTAATTTGTAGATCCCTTCTAACAACGGTTACGCAAAGCGCGTAATGGACCTTAAGGGATGGAAAGGGGAAACGGGGTTTGCAATGCAATTTGAATATTCTGCCTGAAGCAAAGATGCTCGTATAAATTTAAAAGTCGACTCGAGTCCCAATGAAAAATTAAGAGTAATAACGATGAATAATTCAGACCGCTCTATTTGTATTGTGGAGGAAGTTCTGCCGTGCATTTGGGGGGAGGTGAGCTTGTAGTAATCTTTCTAAGTAAACTGATTTTCCTTGCGTATTTTTCAGACAACTTTTGCAAAGGCATAAATAAGTAAATGCTTAGATTTATGTATTTTTTCTTGTTATGAGTATTTCAGTATCATTTATCTATCTGGAGGATAAGTTGAGTTACTTTTTGGTAGTTAACTAGACTACTACATCTCTATCACACCGTGATACCCCTTTTATCAGAATATTAAAAATTTTATACATTTAACCAAAGATAATCTAGTGGTATGTAATATACTCTGATTGGTTATGTAATATTGATTTATATTGTTTTCAGGTATGAAAATATTAATCATACACAGCTATAAATATTTGTTTTTTTTATGCGATAATTAGGATTTTAGTATCATTTATCTATCTGGAGGATAAGATGATTTACTTTTGGAAATCTTCAAGTTAACAACTCTGATTCATCTTAATCACACAGTACAGCAGCTGTGATCTTTTTCTTCAGAATATAAAAAAATGATTAATTTAACCAAAGACAATCTAATGGTATGTAATTTACTTTGATTGGTTATGTAATATTGATGTATATTGTTTTCAGGTATGTAAATATTCATCATACAAAAGTATGGTTGATGAACCCAAGTCAATGAAGCATAACAAAAACTGAAATGAAATCATATAATTTTGAGGATAATATGATTTTATCTTCTTCAACATAAACAAAAATGAAAGGAGATAATCTGGATCATGGGATTACTTAAAGTCCATCTAATCTAACCTAAGTATGTAAATCGATTCAGATGCAATATTAATATCCTGCACTGTTTGAAACTAAGCTAATCGAGGACTTTAAAACGCATAAACACAACAAAAAGAGACTAGATTGATTAAACTAATAATTTTGTGTATCAATTTTTTAGAATTTATTTTAAACCGGACAATAGTAAATCCGGGCTAATCGAAGCCGAACTATACGAGGTATGGTTGTATATTATTTTCTAAAGATGCAGATCCATCTAATCATAGGTAATCTAATAAATTTAATCAAGTACAATATTAATTTATATAATTTTCAGATAGAAAATATCAATATGTAAAAAGAAGAAATTATATATTTATTTTCTGTGAAAAATTGCGGAGGCGCCTGGTTATGAAGCAAAACCAACCATTAAAAGTTTGTGGCTATTTTCAACTAGTAAATCTAATGAAGAATAATCGAAGAGGATCGAATAAATACAACATTGACGATACCTCACATAGTGCGGATAATCGGTTTCGCCAATATCCAGGACTGTTTAACACCGTACTAATCGAGTAACTAAATACAGAATATTTAGTTTATTTTGTATAATATAGTTTTACAAGAGTGATATTCTCTACAATTTTCTGATAAAACAATCGTAAATATTTATAATACAAAAAGAAGAATCTATGTTTTCTTTGCTGCTATAATACGTCGAGGGTGATGACCATTATATGTTCATGAGAGTGAAAAACATAGCAAAAACAAAGATGGTGTCTCTCCATCAACACAAACTATCCGTACGCAAACACAGACATCCAGAAGTGATTCAGATAGAAAACGTAAAGAAGAAAATATAACAAAATATATATATATTATGATTATGGCTTTGTTTTCATCCCATTTGGAAAGCCGCAGCTGTAATTGCGTTAAGTTTGTTTCAGCAAATTTAATACAAGCTCAACAATAAAGTACGGTTCAAACGAGAATTTAAACGGAACGCCATATGCTCTTAATAGTTTGCCTGTATAATTCCGATATTATTTCAATCAAACAGTTTACGAAACTAATTGCTCCCAGCAGTTTGTCCCCAGGACGAATCGGTAGGACCACTCGGAAAATGGGTCGAGGCAATCAAGGGAACAAATGGACGAAATCCTCAATCCATCATCAAAACACAGCGGAAAAATAAACGGATTTATTCCGTTTCGTCTCTCTCTCTCAATTTTAAAGTATTTGAAGTCCTGCAAATGGGTTTTCGCTGAAAAAAACTCAATTAGTTGATTGTTCTGCTTCTTTGTTGATTGTTCCTTTGGTTCTTAATAGATAAATAAAATAAAAAATAAGTTTTGCATACAATTTCAACTTAAAATGTAATGTTTTTTATATCAATATTGATTCCATTATTGCAGTAAGTACATGAGAATAGATATAAAAATAATTGAATAATTCTAAGTGTTAACAAATTTAACTTAAATGCTAAAATATGGACAATAATATTAATACTATATTTTATAATATTAAATTTACTTTAATTTATTAAAAAACAAGCACCTGAAAAGTACAAAATCAAATACAATAAACATAATATAAAGTTTAAATATAATAACATATATATATTTTATAAGAAATAATATGTTATATATTTTAGTCTAAATAACCTTTGCGGAAGTTAATTTTGTTATATTGTTGTTGTTGTGAATGAAAATGTTTAACTTTTTTTTTAACTGTTGCAATAAAAATTATTATTACTTATTATTTCTTGAAAGAAATATTAATAAAATTGTTGTCTAATTTTATAAGTTTATTAATATATATATATATATGTATTTAAATGAAATGAAATAAAGTATTCGTTTAATAACAAATTTGTTTATATATCTATGATGATCTTAATACTAAACTTTAAAATAAAGACAATCTGGTTGCATACAAATATTTCAAATATTTACTTATCCTTGAGATAATCCGTTTCTAGTATTCATTTAGTCAATGCTACTAATCAATTTAATAAAGTTTTATGTAAAAAATGTGCAAAATTGAGTTACATTATAATTGGATTTGGTTCGTTGGTATACAAACAGATTTGCAATGGCATTAGTTTTAAATTTATATAATCTCTATCTGCTTGGATATTGATATAATTTATTAATAGAGACGAGAGGTCGGCAACCCGAAAAACGTCTTTTCCCTGTTACGTAACGAACATTACGAAATTACATAAAAAGGTGCGTAAGGATGGCGCTCATCTTATGCAACCATAAAATACAAAAAAAGTTACATAATTATCCTGTAATTAAGAACAAAACGTGAAAACTCGTAGAATGTCAACAAAACAGCGATTTAAAAAAAAATCCTATTTACTTTTTTCCAATTTTTACAGCTCGTAGCAGGCAAATCGACGACAGCACGAAGATGCTAATAGTTTCGTTGGAAAGGTATTCAGCTTTCAATTATGTGGTCGATGATATAATTATCTCACAAAATTGAATTGAGAATGAAATTAAAATGCTTAATTGATGGTTTAATTAGCATAAGTGGTAATCGATTAATTTAAAAAACGTGAAGGTATTGCAGCAAATTGAAAAAATGGTTATATTCTTATATATTAGAAAATTTTAATATACAGTTTTAAAGCATAATTCTTTCGCTTACATTTGCTATAAAACACGTTGGTTTTTTAATAAGAAAGTTATTAAGATTTAACGAGTTGGCGGTTTTCGCGAATCAAAACGCAAGTCTGAAAATGATTATCGAAAATGCCGTAAATTGGGATTTGCACCAGGAGACTAGGAGTGCGAGGAGGTATCTGAGCTCCTAGCATCGATCGTTCCTGATTAATTGAAATTTGAATTTTTAACTGTTTAACTGTTATTGTTACTGCTTTCACACTGACAGCTATTGTAGCAAGTTAAGTTTAAAGGTATTTATTGAATTTCCTGTTAATTCTACATTGTTCTGAATCCAAACTTAATGAACAACATGCTTCATTGCTTCCTTCTTCTATTTCGAAATCATCGAAACAATTATTATTATTTTAGGTGGAGCTGATAGCAACATGCCTCTAATGTATAATTGATGACCTCAAGTTCCCCAGAAAGTGGAAAGCATTCTTTACTAGCAGTTTTCATTTGCAAATAGTGGAAATCTTAACTGCTGAATGTAACCATAAATATTACTTCATTAAGGAGATGGATAACAACTATGAACCCTATAGCACCCATGATTATATTGTTATTTCATACATGATCCTTAGAGACTGGAAAACATTTCTGAATGCTAGATGCATTGAAAATACAGGAAAAACAAAAATGTTTATTTTCATCAAATTCCCAGAAAAAGGCTAAAACTATCAATCTATATTTTCATTTATTTTAATCTCTATATATTTTAGATCAACTTTCATATTCAACATTCTTCTAGAAGCAAATGCTTAAGAAAATACAAGCGTTTTCGAAAATGGCCTGTATTTTCGTAATCAGTTGCTTCTAGAAGAATATTGAACTTGAATGTTGATCTAAAATATACAGATATTAAATAACTGGAAATATAGATTGATAGTTATTCAAAATACTTTTGGTCTCTTTCTGAGGATTTGATGAAAATTAACATTTTTGTTTAGCCAATATTTTCAATGCGTCTAGCACTCAGAAATGTTATCTCTAAAGGTCATGTAGGAAGCAAAAATAGAATAGTGTTTTACGGTTCATAGTTGTTATCCATCTTCTTAATGAAGTAATATTTTTGGTCACGTTCAGCAGTTAAAGTTTCCACTATTTGCAAATGAAAACTGCTAGTAAAGAATGCTTTCCACTTTCTGGGGAACTTAAGGTCATCAACTATACGAGGCATGTTGCTATCAGCTCCATCTAAAATAACAACAATTGAACCGATGATTGTTGACTACTTACCTTATGACTATTAACAATTAATGCATATTCTTACATGAAAACACTGTATGTCTTATGTAAAATATTTTAAGAATTGTCCCTAGTTAGCTGCAGTTTCTGTTTTATGCCCATCTTTCGCTATCATGAAATGCAACAAATGTTACGTAAATTAAAAATATTTCTTGAATAAATCATTACACTACTTGTAGAATAATAATGCAGAAGTTGGAATATAAAATTATTGATTTATTTGAACACGAAACCAAATTCAACTCTATAATTCAGTTGCATACGGTCACTTCTCTCGTTATTGCATAATAAATTGTGGATGTTCATTTTAGTTTTAATTGAATAATATTTTGAAACTACTAACTTTTTTTAAATAACAAATGTTTTCATAAATGTTAAAAATATATAGTTTATTGCAGTAATACAAATGTAATAAGGATAATTGTTTAAAACTATTGATAAGTTGTAAAGCAAGTGTTGAGAGACAAAGGTTTTCCAGTGATTACTTCCTGCTTTATAAACATATGCACTTAAATACGAATCAAGAGTAGATGCAAGTACACAATAAATTAATATAATAGCATAAAGAAGACCTATGATCAATTACATTTAATTATTATATATTTTTTTAGGATTTAAATCTAAACTTTATGATTTCTCCTAACATAAATAAACTAATTAAACTGATAATTACAAATAGAAATTTTTAAATATATATATGTAGATTCTGATATTTTCAAGATAAATTGTACTATAGATCCAATAAGAAATCCCTTTTCCTTCCTACTCGCCTGATCCAGAACTAGAAAATCAATTTTTTTTCGCCAAATTATGGAATTAAATAACATCTTTTCGAGTTATGCAAAATAAGAGCCCGTCCGCAATTAATGTTGCATATGTCTCGAAGTTACATAACCTTTGAATAAGACGTTTTGCGGTTAGTTTATTTTGGTATGTTGAAGCGAAGCAAGGCTGGTGCCAACTTGATTAAGCTGTTGGTAGGAACAGCACTAGTGGCACACTTTGGTGTATATGCAGCTAAGTACCTGTTCAAAAAGGAGACAGCTACAAAGGACATCCAGTCCAAGCAGGATTTGTAATGAGAATACGAAAACCCAGAGGTTTATCAACTTTTCAACTAGGTTTTGGTATTGTGCTGGGGTTCCTAGGTGGTGCATACATTTGGCAACCCATTCTTAAAGACTATTTTCAAGATAACCCACTGAAGAAATCTGATAAGTATAGTATTCTGTGATAGTCTTATGCAGTTGATCTTACTCAATTATTTTTTTCTTTAGGTAAAAATGGGAGCTTATAACAAATTCATGCAAAGGGCTAGTGGCAATCAATTTATATTAGCTTTTGGAGCTGTGGCCTTCTCTGTTGGATGCTACATATCCTACAAAGGAGTTTATAAACCTTGGGCAACCAAGAGAATGTATTCACAAAATGAGGAATTTGCTAAGATTATAATGGAACAACCAAAACAATAATTTGCATTTAGTAGAACTGTAGCTTGGTTATTAATAAAATGTTATAAACTCTGTTTTTCTAGTTTTTATTTATGACTATAAGTGCTGTATAAATAAATACATTTACTTCTCAGCGAATTTGCCATTGTAGTATGGGAGATATTGAAGAATCAGCTTCCAGTCAGTCATGTAGACCACAGCCATACCAGCTGAGGCTCCGAAAGCAGTAGCAGATCCCACCCTATCAAGAACAAATTACATAATGTTTAGAGGTTAAATTCTACTATTATATTAGACTTACCATTTGGTAGCAATCTCAAGGTGCTTCTTTCCAAGACTTCTTAGAACCATTTCGATGGGATCCTTATTGGATTTGTTGTATTTCTAAATCAATACGAACTTTTCTTGTCGCAGTGAACGACTGACAAGGAATATATTTCGCTATGGCTACACACTAAACATTCAGCGCCACCTATATTATGTAACATCAACACATGTAGGTCATTAAGGTTGCCTAGGAGATGATCATATTATTTGAAATTATGGATTTTGTGGTGGACAAAGTCTCAGAAGATTCATTCTTCGTAAATCTTCTATTAGGACTTCCAAAGCAGTTAGGTATTATATAAAACAATTTAGTTATAGTATATAAGCTTAAAGTATTTTTATTTTTAGAAAAATTTGAAAAATTAGGGGTGAAATCCACTTATTTATCCAGAAGACAGCCAATTAGTCATGGAGATATATGTGCATGGGAACATAAACAAGGAATTTTACTGCCAGAAGATTTGAGGAACTTCTATACATCTATTGATGGATTTCTTTTTAGTTGGACTTTCAGTTTTAAAAGTAAGTTTATTAAGTAAAACGAAGTTTGTTATAGTTGTTACATTCAATTAATATATAGTGGATAAATGTATAACTACTGGAAAGATTGAGATCAATCAACTACAAGATTTGGTTCAAATCATTGGACACGAGGCGACGCAGGATCCAGGCGTTTCCACAGTCGGTGAAAGATTCGAATTGAAATTGGGTAATTCCAGTAAATTATTTGAACTGGTCACCATAAATCTAGATAACAAGGTTTATAACTAAACATTTAAAAATGTGTATCAAAGATTTTAGTAAGTTCTTGTAGGTCGTATTGGTATATTTAAACTCAAGATATTCACCGACCATTTGGCTGTCGACTGGACCAAACGAATACTACTTTTTAGCAGACGATTTTACTACTTATTTTCGAATGGCTATTGCGCATTTAGGGATTCCTAAATGGCAATTGCTATTCACACCTGAAGGAATTCCTCAGAGTATTGAGGTAAATTTGATAATACTTTAGTAGAGGTAATTAATATTTGATTTTAGAATATGATTCGGTTCCTTGCGCCAGATCTGCTCAAAGATAAACGTACCACAGAATGGAATAGGCAGGACAAGGAGAGAAAAATCAAATGTGAATTTTCTGATAAACCTGTGAACAAAGTGGACGTTAGTATCTTTAAATGTTTACCTAAAATATGTCAAGGAATTCCTAGAGTTGTTGAGAAAGAGAAAGTAAAATCGCCCAAAAAGAAGTTGGAGCGGGAGAGAAGCTTCAACAAGCCACAGAGAAAACCGCTCTATTATATTAGAAAACCTACATAAAAATACGAACAATGCAATTATAAAACTTTAGAATAAATTCAATGTTTCAAAGCCAATTTATTTGCTTTACTGCAAAACTAAATTACTTTTTTTATTGCAAATAATTACCTTTCTTCTGAAAAATGTACAAAGAACAATAAAACGCGACAATCGCGTATTTTTAGCAACAATTAATAGTTTTGTCAATTCGATAATATTTAAAAAAAATCACGAAATTAATGTAAAGTTTACGTATTTTTAATTATTTATTGCATTATTTGATATATATATATATATATATATCTATATTATAAAATACAATGATTGTATTAATTAATTAATTAATAATTAGATAGTTATAAATTGAAAACACAAAATCAAATTGTATTGAAAATATAAAGAAATCCTTCAATTAAATATTATAAATCATATTTTCGTAATTATAAATATTCAAAATACAAACAGCATAAATTAGTACAAATTTCGGTTTAAGAAAGTTTGAATATTGGGAAGTGCTTACTTAAAGTGAAATCGAATTCCGGACATTTAGTTGAATCCTTTTTGTGTCCACCAGCTAATAATTTCAACACCACGAAGTTGGTTTTCGAAATTTTCAACAAATCGGTGACCTCTTTTTCGGCTGGTGAAATTCCTTCCAGAAGTTGCCTAGCTTGATGAAAATGCTTGCATCCTGATAAATATAAATAGGAACTGTCCACTGGTTGTTGCTGATATCGTTCCGGCGATGTGAGTTCACGGAATTCTCGATAATGAACCGGAGGTGGTGTCAGTAAATTTTGAAATGGTCCAAATCTATGATCGTACCTCACTTGTTCACTATCAAATTGTGGATGCGGCATTTGGAGTTTCCCGTCCATACGAAAGCCCATCAAAGCCTAAATATTAATAAGACATTAATCATAAGGAACATATAACATAATGCAAACCTTGTAGTAACCTCCACACATGTTCTGCAAAGCCTGGTAGTACAAGGATTCTTTCAAGTATGGCCTGGGTTTTTTCTTGCACTTGTTCTTCTTCTTATTCGAACCCTTGTACTTTGGAAGCTCGTTATACAGTTCTTGCTCTGCCAAGAAGCTATCAGCTCTGGTTAATGCAGATACTAACCACCCATACAGGAATTCATACATGTACCAATAAATGTAGTAGTACTCATGAGCACTGTACAGTTCCAGCTCAAATCCAGATAGCAAGTACATAATCATTATACGCAGTGTATGGTATAAGATCCAAGTTCCAAAGCATGCCAAATGTGATCGAGACAGGTTACAGGTCATGAAGATGTTGTGTATATGAAGATCAACGCGTTCAGCTTCATCCTGCAATGCAGTAAATTCATCCAGCAGATGAGCTAGCTTGTCCCTTTGTCTCGCTCTATTATGTCCGCACAGTTGCAAAAAGTTAGAGAAAGGTCGTGTACAATGAGTAAAAAAACTTTCAACATAAGTTTTGGCTTGCTGATTATATAAAATTGACTTAGAGACCAAAGCGGGTGGGGATATAAACAATTTTGCAGCTTCTTTTAAGATATCTTTAAATGTAGGTGAACCTGCATTCATTATTATACTATAACTCCCTACATATAATAACTGCAAGGCAGACCTCGACAAAATACAAGGACTTTCCTTACTGAATTCAATGAAAAAGTCTAAAGCCTGATTGTATGCTACTATAGACTGAACGTTTATAAGACCTTTCAGTCTTTCGACCATATTCACGAAATAACCTAATGCCTCTGATCTTGGTTTAATTTTTGTATACCTTGGAAACGTGGGTGGAAGCAACCTCTGATTAATCAATGGTTCAAAGCCCAAAGCAGGAGATAAATCAGAACTTGATGAGTAGCTACCCAAACACACAGTTTTGTTCATGACGAAAAGCATATCAGATGCTATTTTCAATTTTTGGTTTAATAATTTGTTGACATCATTGGAAGAAGACTGCACGTCATCTTTTCTTTGCCTAAATATTGACAATATTTGATACAATGCCCGAACAAACTTTATTCTAGAATATAAAGCAACAATCTCTTCTACCTACGAAATATTCCCAATTAGTATTACTACAAAAATAATAATATTGATTTACCTCAATTGATGATTGTACTTCATTATGTTTAGCTCTTGTTCTTTTGTGCAAATCTTCCTCAACCTCTTGCAACATTCCTATAGCTCTCTGCTCTGATATATCAGGATATAAATGGTACCCATACTGCATTGATTGAAAGTCTTCTTCTTCACAGACCATTGCTCTACAAATTACATGAAAAATACTTCCTAACAAAATAAGTGTACTTACTTATGAATATATTCCTTAATAATTTCTAGAAGTTTGTAAATAGATAAACAAAATGCCTTTAATGCTCTATCTTCAATTAAATATGGCTTATGCAGGTACAAATTGGTAAACACTGTTTGAGCTAAGGAATGTCCTTCAAGCCAAGACACAAGACATGCAAATGTTGTATCTATAATTCCAATTAAATCTGCATTGCTTATATCTTTCAATTTCAAAGAACCATCCTATAAACATAATATTTATTTTAGTACAATATTACTTGATTCATAATAGATGCTACCTCAATTGACTGATCAAATGTTTTTGCTTTTTTATTCCCCCTATTGCAGAGCATACCTGCATCCATTTTAGGATCCATCATTTCGATAGCTGACATGGCCTCAAAAAGCCCGAAAAGAGAATCATGCAAGAGCTCCCCAAGTTTAAGATCTTTGAATATAAGTTATTAATGACCAATCAATATTATTCCATTCAATACTAACCATTAACAGATGTTAAGAAATCCTTAGTAATATCCACCCAATAATATTGAGTTTTCGGTGTACAGCAACTTGCTCCATTATATCTAAAATTTATAATCAAAATTGAAATATTAAGGTTATGTACATTGTATATATAGTTTATACTTACGGTTCCATATATTCCATTAAAAATTAGTTGTATTTAAATATTACAAATTACTGAACTAACCAAATTGGTGCGAATTATCTAACCCCAAACCCACCCCAAAAGTTACACACACACTGTTGTAAATGGTTGTAAAGTTAAATGAATTGTATAGATAGCAGCGCCACACACGAATCAGTTATGCAACCGAATGCTCGTATATTTGTAATTTAATATATCTTGTAGGATAGAAAGAGCTATGTGGACCTATGGTCAATAGTCCTTTCCAGCAGTTTAATTTAATTTTTGTCATTCTATTATTTTATTGACTTTATAATTTGGTACTTTATTGTTGCAATAAATGTTTTTGTGATATAGTTAAAACTTGATCATCATCATTATAATCCTGATCTTACAAATGCGACTAATAATAATAAATCAAGAAACATCTTCATTTTCTCAGACTTGCTCCTCTCGATCAGAGATATTTACAGCAAATAGGCTTCAATGAAGATCAGCCCTAAGAATTGATCAATATTCGACTCGTTACTATTTCATATAGCTAGAACTTGATCATCATCATTATTATAATCCTGATCTTACAAATGCAACCGTTATAAATAATACAAGAAACATCTTCATCTTCTTGGACTCTTCTCCATCAGAGATACAGCTTCAATAAAGATTAAGTCTTGTATCTTATAAATCTATTATCTCCGCCTCACTCCTTTAAACGACTAGCGTAAATTTCTCTGGAAAGTAATTTGTAAAATAAAATGAGTGTAAATTTAAAATTATATTTTATTGTACAAAATCAGGTTTCTATAATTAAAATAAATGAAAAATAAAATTATATAATATTTGAAATAGTTATGTTTTTTCTCGTATTATAGTAGAAAAGTAATACATATTTGAAAATTATTAAATATGATTAGAGGAAAATCATCCATGGAATGTTTTTGGAACATTACCATATTGTTTATCCACAATAGTTCCTTCTTTTTTGTTACTATTTGCAGCATGGTTGATTTCATCGGGAACAATGGTTTTGTCTTCTTTACCACCAATTTCGGCAATGGCTTTATCAAGAGCTTCTAACAATTCGTCCACCTCCATAAGACTGCTGGCTTTAACTTCCTGTTTTTTAAAGAAGTCTGTTGGAATATTGTCCTCTGCATTTGTATTATCCTTATTATCACTACTCTCAACTGTAATAGAACTCTCACTCTGGCCCATTTTCTATAATACATTAAATATATATCATTAATGTAAATGTGACTTCATCTAAATCTACCTTTAGAACTTCCTAGAGATTATTTGAAGTAGTTTATTTAATATTTTTAATGGAATAATCAAATTTAAATTGTCATAATTGCATTATCAGAGGTTTGTAAGATATGAGTTGAACATACCTTATGATTTCGAACTTAGATCTCTAGTCAACTATATTCTCGCACTGTACGTTCTTATGCTTGGACAAGAAGTGAATAACGCAAATTGCGTAGCCTCCACTGATAATGTTTCTCTCCCACTTCGCAAGCCAATTAATGAACGACTAAGAGATAAACAAAATTTCAAATGTTTAAACATAAAAAGTTCGTTGTTTTACAAACAAAATGAGCAGATTGCAAAAAAACTGATCTAAAAAATGATTAAGAATTACTACCAAAGTAATTGTACTTAGTTTCGCGCTTTGTTTTTCTCAATCAGAGACAAAAAAAAAGAAGTATTTCAAACTCCACCTTATAATGTTAATTCATAACTATGTTAATTGTTGGTAGTTTTTTTGTTGAATGTGGATACCTGTATGATGTATGTTCAATCATAGCAATAGATGATATTGTAACAAAGACAATCTAGAGATTGACGCCCAATTTCTAACTAAATTTCAAAACTTTAACATGATGGAGATAGGCTAAATGGTGTCAGAAGATGATGGATAAATGTATCTCAAAGAAGGAAACGAAGAAGAATCTAGAATGAACTTAGAATATACTGAATTTTTAGTGTCCCAATTATTAGATAATTAATTCAAAGGTTAAGTATATTGCATTACTCACACTTAAGATTCCGACTAGAATTCAATATAACTGATGATTTTAGTGATATAATTGAATAACGGCTGTGTTGTAAAGAAGAGCTGATACAAATGTAGGATGTATGTAAGAAATAACTCCAAAAAAATATAAATACATAAAATATTTATTTTATACAATTAGATAAATAATACATATATTTCCAAATAATGTATCAGGTACATTTAACAAAAACCTAAACTATAATAATAGAAATATAAACAATAACACGTAAAAAATATAGAATGGCCTTTCGACTTGTATTACTCTCCCCTCAGTCTTATATTTTTGGAAAAAAAAAATTATTTAAACAAAAATAAAATACATTAAAGGGGGAACATTCACACAACATTTAGTCTACACATTGGGATTTGTTTACTTTTCGTAAACTCAAATAACATTTCCAATGTAATAGTGTATTCTTATAACATTTAGGCCTTATATGAAATACTTATTCAGTGATATATTTTTCTACACCAAACTGAATTATCATACATAAATATAAATAAAATAAAAAAAAAATAACGTACATATAAATAAATCTAATTTTCTGAGGGTGACGTACGAGCACGTTTAATGTCAGTGACATTGTAAGTCTCACTGTCACTGTCGCTATCGGATATTTCGATGACAAGATTGTCATCATCATCGTCGTCGTCATCATCATTATCGTCGTCTTCGTCGATTTTCCTTTTAGAGGACTTATCTTTTAAGCTGTATTCAGTGCTTCGAGTCCTCTCCGGAACAACAATTGAGGATGGTTGGATGGCAACACCTGTATCTTCCTCATCTTTTTTGGCTTCTGTAGGATTAAAAAATCCATCCTTCTTTTCTTCTGTATCAGCACTACTGGTTGCCTTATCGTCTTCACTTAGGTCTATGATTTTATCATCCCCAGTACTGTCATTGTAGAAATTTTTTACCAAGGTAGAAAGTGCTTCAGTGTTTCGAGTCTCCTCTGGAATAATAATTGAAGATGGTTGCAGATCACCTGTATCTTCCTCATCTTTTTTGGCTTCTGTAGGATTACATAATCCATCCTTCTGTTCATCTGTATCAGCACTACTGGCTGCCTTATCCTCTTCACTTAGGTCTATGATTTTATCATCCCCAGTTCTTTCGTTATAGAATTTCTTCACCTGGGTAGAAATGTCTTGGGTGGTCTCATCGTGATGCATGTTGTCAACCTCTCTTGTTGGAGATGACTTCTCTACTGACTCCTCAGCATCATCTTCAACGCTCAATTGTAGATCAACCTGCTCATCATAATCGTCTTCTTCAGGTTCACCTTTGATAGCTTTCTCTAATGAGATTAGTATATCGTCTTTGTCGTCAACTGAATAAGTAGTTGCAGTTTCCTTGCAACTCGCTTTTGATGCCTCCTGTTCAACAGTAGCACCATTGCCAGTTGAGCCTTTCGGCTCATCTCCCTTCTCAACAGATTGTGGCTCCGGATGTCTGGAAGGTTGCTTCGCTGTAACATTGTCCATAGCCTCACTCTCCTCTACTTTGGATCCACGGATAGAACTATCTCTCTGGGCCATCCTTCTTCCGTTCGAATACTCGTGATTCTGCAATAGACGCTTTAAAAAATTTTTGTTCATTTGTAAGTTTGGCTTCATCCGAGTTGCCTTATGGTCAATGCTCCTCTGCCTTTGGAACTTCCTAGCGTCTTCAAGTAGACTCTGTATAGCTAATCTGTTGAATGGAGCAATCTATTGTTAAAATAATAATGACATAACAATCAGACGACGGGATGAGCCTACCTGGTGATTTCTTCTTCGCTCTTAGTAGGGCTGTCGCTCATAGCTAGTCAAGCAAAATCTCAAACTCACAACAAACAGTCGCTCTAATGTCCAACGGTTTGCACTGCACAATGGCACGTTCTTAAGCTTGCACAACAAGCGAATGACGCCAGTTGCGCGAACCGTTGCTTTTTTATAACGCTGCTCTCCCCCACCTCTATACTAGCCAATAGTGCACGATGGGAAGTTTCGAGTCACTAAAGGATGGAAAGCTCACTATTTTAACAAATAACACAACACACAAACAAATAAATAACAACACAAATATACTACTGAAAGTATAGACTAAAATCAACCTTTACTGATTCGAGGAACGGAGCGCGTCTTCAATATGCAACAGCATCACCTGAAATGGCGCGCGGACGACACACTCTTGTACTCTATAGTTGTTTCCACACGCGAACAAAATGTGGCAAATTCAAATTTTGAAGTAACCGATTCTGGTTTTCCTGCCGTACTAAGTGTCCCTACGCCCTACGCTTCACCCTTGTAGCGAGATGTATCCACCAATATGTCCATCCACTAACGACACTGCACCGATGGAAAAGCCGGTCGCGTAGCTACGCCAAATATAATCGATTACCATTGAATATCTTTATTATCAACAGCTTCACAACAACTAGCTCTATCTCACTCACGCACCGAATTGTACCTTCTGTGTGACAAGAAATATACGGTTTTGTAATAATAACAATAATGGAAACAGTGCCATCGGTTTGATTCTGCGTAAAATTTCCTGCGAGATCGCGAAGGCTACCCCTGAAATATGTTCCACTCAATCCCTCCACATTTACATTTTCAGGTGCTACAATGCAACCATTTTATACATCTAAATTTCTTCGTTTCAGACTATACCAACTCCATATTGGTTTACGTTATATTTGCTGATGCACTTATTAACCAGAACTGGGCATTAAGCGAATCATATAATTGCTATTTCCTTTCCGAAAACTTATTTAAAATTACTTCCCGCGTTCCTCCATTTGGATTCAGCGCAATCAATCCATGTGCATTTTATATTCCTAGGTATTAAGGGAGGGGTACCTTAATAGCCAACTAATAATAATCAATTATTTAGGTATATAAGACAAGGACACATATATACAAACAAAATAGACATCCGAAGAATTATTTAATTCCAACGGTTTCGGAATTTCATCTCAGTTCCACAATAATTATATAATAGTCAATTCATGCATATAATGTCCATTATCAAATGCTGTTTATGAGAACAAAAGCGTGCACTGTTTATGTTTACATCCAATGTTTACATTATAATACCGCCCGCTCTCTTCTATTAAATAAGACCAGTCGAGGTGTCGGGATTCAAAACAATGCAATCAATGTTTACGAATGCAAATGTAATCTCTAGCAATTTAACGCGTTTCTTGATTGTTCCAGCTTCGGCACTATCAGCAACGAGTCATTTATTTATGGAAAACAATGCTGAACGACAGTTTCAATTTACCATTAGTAAACCAATAGCTATAAAGTAAACATAAACAAATCTCCAAACAAAAAGTAATTCGAATCTCGAAAGAGGTCAATATAAACACCAAATGCAATGAGGTTCGAGAAGGGAGAAACCGCTCTTCATGCTATTGTACAGCACTTGGTATGATCACCAGCAAATTATGTGCTCGAAGACACTTGCTGGTTAGTTATGGCAATTGGCAACAGAGAATAGATTAAATTTTCATGAATAACAATTGAAGCCCTGTACAGTCGCCGCAACTGCAATATTTTTGAATGCAAAACAAACCGTGATTAGTATAAATGAATTGCAATTAAATGATTTTAACTTAGTAATCAAGTTTTTTTATCAACAAATTCAATTCTAACCAATTAATAAAATTATTTTGCTTAATCTGAGAATAGTTATTCTTAGAGTTATTTTTGTTTGTTTATTTCGCATTAAAAAAATCTATTTTTGAAAACGAAGGCGGAAATTCTAAATATTAATAGAGAAGTGAGTAATTGATATATTATACAATATCCTATAATACATAATCGCATTATGCAACTTATTGAACACTGTCGCATATATATGCCTAAAATTTTATTTAATTTTATAACAAACCAATATATAAAAACATGCTTTAATTATGAATTTTATTATATACAAAACAGTATATAAATATACAAAGGGGTATTGGCCGCAGTATTGTTTAAGAAAATATTAGCTTGTCTTTATTTTATTAAGTATTCATCTGTTGATTTTAAATATCACTAAGATTAGGGTTTTAAATACTTAAAAAGTTAAGTTATTCGTCCGTAGTTTGAAATTAAAGGGAGAATAGACTTATCCTGTATAGAAATGACTTTTTCTTATATACATTACAAAATAAATATTGACTATTAGTTTCATCCCCAAAAGCATTGATTAATTAATAAATAATTTTTCTTTAATCATTGTTGTATGAGCGACTGAAGGTAAAAAAAAACTATTTTTTAATGAAATTATTTGTCTCTCTGAATATCAAATAGTAAACTATTCAATATAATTAATACAGATAGTTTTGTTCATTTAAAAATGTATAAATAAAGAAAGTTATATATAGAGGACTGTGGTTACATAAAATTTGCAGCTATTATCAATCAATTAGATTCGCTCTTGCGTTTGCTCCCTACGTTGAAGCGAAATGTGTTGAGCATTATTAAACGCACTTAGTAAGTACACTGCACTCATCAGATTCAATTGCAGTTTTTATGTACCATTTCCTGTAGAATTGCTGGTGGAAATGATGTCCTTGTGTAACAGTTTTCCTTATAATTTCAATAAATGTGAGGAATATGGAAGAGTGGAAGGTATGTTCATTTCAATTGTTTAGTTCAGTTGAAAAAAAGTGTAATTTCAATTGATTATCATATAAATACACTAAAGAGAACATATATGTTTATTTAAAATTGGTTTATTTTTTATTTATATCTATTAACAACATAATTTATTTCTCATTCTATAAATATATACTTTCGTTGATATTGTATATACATATATTATTATTACTAGTTAAACTCTCAATTAAATAAAATGGGATAAATAGAAATGTTCATATTTTTATACAGAAACTATAATTCATAATGGCTTTGGATTCAATTTATTGCATGCTGGTAGTTGTGGTCATTTTGATTTGAATGGTGTGCCAGGTTTCCTAGGCATAGGTTGCCTTTGCCTAGAGAGAAATGATTGACCTTGACCAGCACTCAGTAAAGCTAATCTTTCATCAACAGCTTCTCTGTGACAGTGAAGACCTAGTCTGTAGTATGAAGTTGTTATTAACCTGTTTTCTTCCTCCTTGATGTTGTTATGACGCAGAGGATCAATGTTGCCATTGCTTGTACCTTGGAGAGCACTTGCAACCTCTCTAGCCCTCTCAGTATTCCTTTCTAATACCTCCTGCTGATGAGCTATCTTCTGTTTAAATTCCTTGTTCACAGTTTTTTGTTCTTCCAGCTGAGCCTCAGTTTCAATGATCTTCTGATTAGCAGCCCTATTTTGTTCTGTCAATTTCTCAATTCTACTTAAATGTTCATCAAGAAGAACTTGTTTAGAATGCACATCATGATTACTAGATCGCAAGAGACGATTTTCTTTTTCCAATAATTTTAAGCGATCTTTTAATTCTATTTGCGTCACTTCTTGAGACATTGCTGCTCCATCCTGTTCCTTCTGTGTTGCTAGTCTTAGCTCTTCATTTTCATCACGCAACATGTCTCTTTGTCTTGCTGTTCTCTCTTTTTCACCCTGTAGTGCCGCTATTTTAGATTGCAACGTTTTATGTTGAAATCTAACCTTGTGCAGTTCTTGCAAAGATTCCTCCAATTTTTGTTGCAAATCATTCACCTCTGACTTATATAATTCAGACTGATTTTTCCACATATGGTATTTCTTTAATTCTTCTTCATATTTAAGATTTTGTTTCAAATATTCATCACTTTTGTCCTCTAACAACTTCAATTGCTTCTTTATATCTGCATAATCTTCAAGTTTCTTCTTATATGAATTAATTGTGATTTCCAAAGCTTTCACTTTATCTGCAGATTCTGTCAAAGCATCTACTTCATCCTTCAATTTTGATGTAGCTTCTGCAGTTAAATGAAGTTCTGCAATTTTCTCCTGCAATGTTAGTATTTGTTTCTCTTGGTCTACAACTTTTGCAGCATAATCATCCCTGATAGTCTCTAATTTAAAAATCTCCTCCTTCAACAAATCAAATTGCTTTCTGCTCTCCAATCCTCTTGGTATATCTGTTGTTTGTTGCTCCTTAATCTGATTAGCCAGCAATTCATTGTCAGCAACCAGAGCCTGTTTCTCCTCTTGCAAAAGCTGCACTTGAGCTTCCAAGTTGTGACATTGCTGGGCAAACCTATCCTTGGCCTCATTAGCACCTTCCAAATCAGTTTCCAATCTAATAATCTTTGAATCAAAAGGTTTCAAACTTGTTCCATCTGGGCTATCTGTTAACTCCTGTAGTTCCACAATAGCATGCATAATACACTGCTGCACTGATTCTTCCAATGCCATTATTTGTGTTATATATTCCTTCTTCCTTTCGCAGTTCACAGCACATCCTAATACAAGTCTTAACAATTTTCCTACCTGAATCAAATCTCCCCTTTCCCCTATACTCTGCAAGTCTGGTCTTCCAATATCTAGTAGTTGGAAGTTCAGTACATCTTGGTAATACTCAATAATAGCTTCATTGATTTTCTTCAAATTGCTAACCTTAAGTCTCCAATTGTTTCCAACCTCCACTTTCATTTTGCCTTGCAACTTGTAGAAATTCGCTGGGGATATCTTTAGTAGTGCCTCAAGAATGGCAACACCATCACTGATTTCCAATAGTGTTCTTGTATGGGTTGGAACCAAGGACTGTAGCCATTTAACAAGGCTTTTGCACACTTCTTCTGAAGGACCCATTTATGCCTACAATATATGTATCATGAGAATATAAACACACAATTTAACTTCTCCTGCTTCTTTGGAAAATGATTCTCTCAACTAAGAGACTTAATTTATTTACTATCTTAGTTACTATGTATATGCTTTACATATGTCAAAACATAAATAGATTAACTCTCGATGTTGACTTGGCAGACGTTTACCAACTTAAATTCTACTAATGCTTATTTGGTTGCATACAAATTATATAACATCATGATACATTGCAACTATATCATGATTGGATATTTTTGAAAATGGATGGATTCAGCAACCAATAGCTGCATACAATAGTTGCTTATAACAATCATATCACAATTAAAGAAATCAAACAATTTATACGTTTTACAAATAAAAATACGTTTAAAATATAATTGAAAATATATGTTGTTTACTAATATAACTTTCAAAAGTATTCATTGATATATTAAAATATTTATTATGTATATATTATCAAAGTTACTACTATTTTTAAACAGAATAATTAATTTAATAAAACAAATATTGTCTATTAATTGGACTTAAATATGGAGACAATACATTTTAAATTAACAATTCACGATTTGTGCATTCTTTAATTAAATATAATTAATATAATTACTGTATTTCGATTATTGATTAATGCCTAGAATTGTCATACAATGACAGCTATAACTCCTTTGTAGGTATATCAGCTGTATATCATAGGTACGGAATCCCAATTTAATTTTGTTTATAGAATACTTTAAGTTATACTAGATATAACTAGATAAAGGTTTCTTGATTGCACTTGAATGATTCCTAAAAACTATAACATATATTGTAATTTGGATATAGTTGAAATTAATCAATATATTCTTATATTTTTGCACAATCTTTAAAGAATCTTTCTAAATTAGGATATTACAAATTTCATGATTTATTTTATAAACCTAAATTGGTAATATAGTACTGATAATGAAAATGGCCAGTCTATTTAATTAAACAAAAAATAATTTATATTTATAAATAATTTCAAGCTTTTTCCTATATGGATATAATAATTTTCTGGGTTTATATCATTTGGGAAAAGCATACAAAAAAATACATATTTGAATAATATCCTGAATATTTCCTTTGTAGGTTAGATTTATTGTTAATTAGGTAATTTGTTTAGGAATTCATTGGAATTGACGATTAGGAATTCCAAGTTTTAGAGGCAAAGAAAATGAGGTAATTATCATTACTTTTTAGGTACATCTTGTTATATAATTATAACCGTTATATTTTTATATAGCTGTTTCAGCCTATACATTATTTACTAGCAAGTTATTAATATGTGAATGATTTCACGTAACTTCTAAAACAGTTGTTAGAGCTTTAAAAGTGGGCATTTTTGTCTGGATTACAAATTGATCCACGTTGTTGTTATATAACAATACTTTAAGACAAGACAAACAATAACTTTGGTTATTTCAGTATTCTTTGCGATTTTATCTTTAATAAAAATAAACTAGAAATTATTTTTAAACCTATGCAATTTGGTAAGATTGTTCAAACTATTATACACATTATTGTGTAAATGTTCCTGAATAATCGACGAACAGGTAACGTATCAATGATTATTTATAGCTATTTGTATGATACATCATTATGTGATTTTATTGCTAGAATTGGTAAGTTTTCACGTAAATTGGCACAATCTAAATGAAGAAGACAAGTTAAGAATTATTCTTACTCTCATTTAATTGAACAAGGAAATAAATATATATTCCTTGACACTAAATATTCTTAACTGCGGGACTTCTTCAGTTACAATATTCCTAAAATACAAATTGACAAGGTCGGCCATAGGCAACCAATTGACTTAGATGAGATCTAAAGAAAGCTATCACTAAATAAACTCATTAGAAATGGAATACATTTCGTGATATGTATAGTAAATAGCTTTAGAATAATAAAAAAAACGATTTTTTATTGGCATTCACTTGAATGATATCAAACGTATTATGAACTAAATACAAAGTTAGTTTTTTTTCTAATATCCTAATGAATTATGATTTTAAGTTTATTGGATAAAGAGACCAAGTATAGCAATACCTCGTTTAGCGCTTCCTTGACTAACGATAATTTTAATGGAAATGATTTAAAATAATGTTTTGGGGACTTAATATATGTCCAAAATTTAAAAAAATAAATTATTTATTGTGTGACAGACATCGTTTATGTGATCAATTGTCCCAATAGATATAAATGAAAATACTAACATACTTTTGGTGGGACATATTGTCCCAATAGGCTTGAAAGGGTTAACGCTGTATCGTTTAGCGTATGTCGTCTAGAAACGTAATCACTAATCGAGGTCTTACTGTATACAATTAAAACATGATATTTGGCATTCATTTCTTTAAACGAAATAAATTGCTTAGTTCTCATAACAGTCCAGGAAAAATCGTATGCTATTTCTATCACAGTTAACGATAAACTTGATGTTCTTATGAAAACTTGCATTATGTATTCGAGTCCAAAAAAAAATAAACAAACGTTATCAAATGACCGTGAATGACCGGTTTTTTTTGTACAACTCGCAAATATATTTATTATCTGCAAACAATTAGTCTGAGAACCAAATTGTGTTGAGATCAGCAAACATTGACTAATATATTTGTTCATTTCACATTCGATTTTTCTTATTTCTATTGAAAATATATGAGGTTTTTTAAAAGAAACACAAACATTAATAAACAATTTTCTCACATGGTTGAGAATCCATGGGAATTATTTAAATTTTAATGTTTTAATAGAATTTTACACATGCGAATAATTTTATAAATCAACTATATAACAAAGATGTTATATTGTTTGAATTGTAGTTACAGATAAATTAAAATTCAATTTATTTTGACTATGTTTTCATGACATTTTGTCTTCAATGCTAAATCCGTAATAATTTTCGTATAACATGATTTCATACAACACGTATTAACCGTGTTATACTACTATAAATATAAAAAAAAGTGAATAAAACACTTTCAATTGCAAATGAGACTTGACAACAACTGAGATACATATAATTCAATTCTTATCATATAAAGCAGTATATACTGGCTTATAATACATCATATCTATTACTTCTGATACCAGTAAAGCGATGGTTACGATTTTTGTCAAGAAAATTAAATAGTTTATATGAATTATACTTGCGCAAGTCGTAAGGAATTTCCCAATTTTCACCAGTTACCAAACATAGTTTTAGTAAAAAATGGAAGTTATTTATTGTTACCTCTCCATTCGTTACAGGTTTGTAAGGTATTCGTGTTATCATTTGGGAGTGAAAGGATGCTAGTGTTTAAGGAAGTAAGTACCAATTATCTGCTTTCAATAAGATAACTAATGAAAGCAATATCAGCAGGATATAGATTGAAGATGAAACATGAACAAAAATTGTCTGAAATTTTAAAATGTAATTCTTATTTTGGAAGATGAAACTTGAATCGTGATCTGGAGCAACTCGTGTATATTCTTGTCTTCAAATTCTCAAGTACTAGTGAGTTAAGCATCGCAATTAGCTGGATAAATTGCGAATCACATGTCCATATAATAATATCCGGCAATTGCGTAGATTCCTGCAATGATCCACTTCCCAGTGCATGGATTATTTTAAATGTTATTAAAAGTACGTTTATTTAGTTATAAACAAACATAAAGAATGCATGCTTCCGAATCCATGTTTGATCCAAATCCTTGATTCAGAAGTTTTGAATATGTAAAAGTTGCATTCATGAGGGGCTTTTAATTTGCAAAACAGTATGGATTTAAGGATAAAGCAATGAAAACTATAAGTGGATAGATCAAATGAATTTTATTGGTAACCATGCATTTTAATGTAGGATAAAGGCAAGGACCAAGTCTGGATTAAATCTAGTGTTATCCACGTTCAGGACATCAAAAAACGTCAATATTATTGCAATATGTATATGTATGTACAAGAGAGACATAATATGCGTAACCCACAGCTGTCATGTTAATGTCTCGTCGGGAAAACGCAAATGATCCGGTCATTTGTTTAATTCGCCATTGTCTCGTATTAATCGATAGTAAAATTAAATAAATTCGTCTAAAAATAGTTGTAAATAGTAGTGTTTCGAACGGAGATGCTGCGTTTTACGTAATGATATGTTGCATCTCTAAGGGAGGCATCAGTTGCTTATTAAACTATAACATTCGTAAGGTGATTGGTGCAAGCACCAAAAGAAAACTAAGTAGAAAGTAAAGTACTCTTAGAGCTCGGACCCGGGTACTTCAAGGATCTGCAGGAAGTTTTAAGCCAGGTAAAAGCGCATTCAGTTTTTACTTCAGAAAATGAAACCGAGCTTATGGTCTTCCTCGATTTAACGTTTGTTCAGCTTATGAAAATGTAGTTATTTATTTTGAATTTGCCGCCTGCTGAAGTGTTTTGGTTATGTTATGTAGAAAAACACACGGCTCAGTCGAGTACTAATCTCAGACTTGACAGTGAGAAGCTGTGGATTAAAGATAGTGCAAAAAAAGAAGAAGGAAGAGGCAAAAAAAAAAGATCGTGAAGAGTATTTGATTGCTGAATGCGTTGGAAATAACATACCTTGTGTGTATTTTTATGTTTTATATAATTTTGTGATGTGCTTCTATGTCAAGGCACAGCAGAACTAGTGAGGACAGGGGTCCTAACAGAGGTGGCAACAACGAACATTCGTACTCTGGTATCAAACGAAAACGAGATACACAGGCAGAAATTGAAAATATGAGTGATAATACTCATAAGAGGGCCAATTTCTCGGCAGTAACCCAGAATGGACTCAACAGAAACTTGAATATTCTTAACCTGAAGCCAGCAGCCACCAAGAAGCTGGTCATCAAGAACCTCAAAAGTAAGTGAACATTGAGAGTATTATATATATATAGATGTATGAAACATGAAACTAAACAATTTATTCTTAGGTGAGCCTAAGCTTCCTGATGATTATCGAGAGCAAACATGGGATAAGTTGAAAAGTGCAGTATTGGACATCCAGAAGTCCAAACCGAATTGCTATTCTCTGGAAGAGCTGTACCAGGCCGTTGAAAATATGTGCAACCACAAAATGGCTAACACTTTATATAATAATTTAAGGCTGTTAACAGAAAGCCATGTACGTGATAATATAGAACAATTTTTAGCCGAATCTATGGACAGATTTTTATTCTTAAAGAAAATGAATGATACATGGCAAAATCATTGTCATCAGATGATCATGATACGCAGTATTTTTCTCTATTTGGATCGCACTTATGTTTTGCAAACACCACACATTCATTCCATATGGGAAATGGGCTTAGAGTTATTTCGACAGTATATACTGCAGTACACACTTGTCCAGACAAGAATTGTTGATGGTTTGTTAATGCTTATTGAGAAAGAAAGGCAAGGAGATGCTGTGGATCGTACCCTACTTAAATCTTTGCTGAGAATGCTCACTGATTTGCAAATCTATGATCAAGCATTTGAACAGAAATTTTTAGTAGCTACTGAACGTCTTTACGCATCCGAAGGTCAAAGACTGATGCAAGAAATGGAGATCCCCGAATATTTGTCGCATGTGGATAAACGTATTTTGGAAGAAAATGAAAGAGTTTTACACTATTTGGATTCGGGCACCAAATATCAACTTATCCACAACATTGAGAAGCAGCTTCTAAGCGAACATGTTAATAATATTCTTCAGAAAGGATTGGATGGTCTACTCGAGGGAAACAGATTGGCAGATTTGAGTCTTCTTTACGTGCTTTTCGGTCGAGTTAAGAATGGACATTCGGAGTTATGCGTTTCATTTAATGCTTATATCAAGAAGCGCGGACGCACCATTGTCATTGATCCTGAGAAGGACAAAGAAATGGTACAAGAGCTGCTCGACTTTAAAGATACTATGGATAATGTCGTTGCTAATTGTTTCAACAAGAATGAGAAATTTAGTAATTCCTTGAAAGAGGCTTTTGAATATTATATTAATCAGAGGGCGAATAAACCAGCTGAGCTTATAGGTAAATTGATGAAATTAGTGTTAAAATATAAATAATTCTAATGCGTATTGTATTTTTCAGCAAAATTTGTGGACTCGAAACTCAGAGCTGGCAACAAAGAAGCCACTGAGGAGGAACTTGAAAGACTTTTAGACAAGATCATGGTACTATTCAGGTTCATACATGGCAAGGACGTGTTTGAGGCATTTTATAAAAAAGATTTGGCTAAAAGATTGTTGGTCGGAAAAAGTGCCAGCGTCGATGCTGAGAAGAGTATGTTGAGTAAATTGAAACAGGAATGCGGAGGAGGATTCACGTCTAAACTTGAGGGAATGTTTAAAGATATGGAACTAAGCAAAGATATTGTCGTCGCTTTTAAACATTATGTGGGTAACAGCAACAACGATTTGTCATCATTGGAGATGACCGTCCATATATTGACGATGGGTTATTGGCCAACATACACTCCAATGGAAGTGAATATACCGGAAAATATGGTACAACTTCAGGAGGTTTTCAACAAATTCTATTTGAGTAAGCATAGCGGAAGAAAACTTCAATGGCAACCAACACTCGGTTATTGCGTGTTAAAGGCACGCTTTAAGTCCGGCCGAAAAGAACTCGTAGTCTCGTTGTTTCAATCTCTCGTTCTTCTCTTATTTAATTTATCTGATGAACTGACTTTTGATGATATTAAGACGGCCACGAACATCGAAGATGGTGAACTGAAACGTACATTGCAATCTTTGGCATGTGGCAAAGCTAGAGTTCTCAACAAAACACCAAGAGGAAGGGACATCGAGATTCTGGATAAATTTAATTTTAACAATGAGTTTGTAAATAAACTTTATCGCATTAAGATCAATCAAATACAGATGAAAGAAACGGTAATAATTTAATCAATGCTGGATGTAAATCTTCATATTAATTTGGGATATTTGTTTTATTTTTTAGACGGAAGAGCAGAAGGCTACTGAAGAAAGAGTATATCAAGATCGACAGTATCAAATTGATGCAGCTATAGTAAGAATTATGAAGATGAGGAAAACTTTGAGCCATAATCTTTTAATTAGTGAATTATATTTACAACTCAAATTCCCTGTTAAGGTAAAGACTTGTTAACATTGAAACAAATATTTGATAATCATTAATATCTGTTTATTTTGTAGCCTGCTGATCTGAAGAAGAGGATTGAATCGTTAATCGACAGGGATTATATGGAGCGTGACAAGGATAATCCCAATCAATATAACTACGTTGCATAAGGAAAACTTAACAAGTTTCTTTCCAAGTTTAATCGTTTCAATATTTAATTATATATTATTTTCTCTCTGATTGACAATAGAGGTTTAGGTTGCCAATCTAGTCTATAAATTTTCATTCTGCTTTATTGAGAATTGTTTATATTAATTTTCGGTTGAAAATTGTAGTGATACGTGTATTTCACTTTGTTCGTTTTTTTTTTCTTCTGTCGTTGCATTGCGTTGCGATTTCCTTTCTGTGGAAGACATTGTTTGTCAAATAACAATATTTATCATGTACTTTTTTTTATTTATTTCTTTAGGTTCAATCAGTTTTAAGATACTTTGAAGACGATGTAAAAAGATGGTATTGAAACTTTTATTTTAAGGTTTTGGAGAAAAAAAAAAAATAATAAAAGTAAATTTATTTGTATGTAACAACTATATTTGTAAATATGAAACAATTGCGTTTTCGATGTCGTCGGTCTGAAACATGTTATATTCTGAGAGGATTCTTTTATAAATAAAAAAAATATCTGGACTTTAATTAGTTTTTGTATATTTTCGCGACCTGTTCCATCAGTTCGTTTTTGGAGTCGACCTCGTGTATTATAGATTCGACCAAGTGACTAGGTAGAGGCTCCTTCTGGAGGAAATCTGCGACGAGGTTCCATGGTGATTTTCCACCTCCGTGAGCTAAGCACTCCCTTCTATACCTTTCGCCCTGCGTTCTGCTCAGCGGATCCGCCTCAAAATAGGTCTGCCAGATCCAAGAGGCCAAAGCAGTGGAAACCAAATATGAGTAATATTTAGCGCCGTAACCAACCAGATGGCTGAACCGCAATTGCCATGCTGTGTCCTTTATATAAGGCAAACTGTAGAAGTTATTCTGCGTGGCTTCCAGAACGTCCGTCGTGTTACCGTTCAATGGATGTCTCACATGATAATTCTGATCTAGAGCTGAGTAGAACAATTGAATCTGCATTTCACTAGCCGTGAACAGGTGCTTGGATGCACAAAGCCTCTGGAGCATATCTTCAGGCATTGCCTCTTTTGTCTGGAAGTGTCTAGCAAAAGTCCTTAGCACTCTTGGATCTCTAGCGAAGAATTCCATCAATACCGATGGTACTTCGGCAAAGTCCGTGCTGCATCTCGTCCCTGTAACATGCTGATATCGAGTTCTGCCGAGCATCGAATGCATGGCATGACCCATTTCGTGGAACAGGTTATCTACCATGCTAGGTGTTAGTAATGAAGGAGTAGACCATCTAGGCATTGGAAGATTCAGCATAAGTACAACAATTGGTAACTGGTAAGAACCATCGGCCATCAGTTTACCGCCTCTAATAGTAAAATGACAGTCTTGATTTGGTTTACCATCCCTTTCATAAAAATCACAGTAAATGTACCCAAGCAATCCTTCAGTTTCATGAGTCACAGCCAATTTGTACACGTCAGACGTCCATACTTCACCATTAAATATTTCCTTATTATCTAAGCTAATCCCATATAGTCTATTAAATAATATATTTAATCCTTCCATGCACGAACCCAGCGAGAAGTATGGCGAATATTCACTTGAAGCGACTTTAAACTTTTCTTTTTTGTACTTTTGTGTGAAGTATGGTATATCCCAAGCAGAGAGTGCACCAGACTGGGGATTATCAGCTTTTTTCATCATAGCCATTACATTGAAGTCATTCTCAGCCCTTTCCCTCAAATTTGTAGACAACAAATTTAAAAAATCCATTGCAGTATTTGGCGTTTCCACCATGCTTCCCTTTAAAGCTCTCTCAGCATAAGTCTGAAATCCACAAATGACAGCCAACTCATGTCTTGCTTTCAACAATTCTGTCAATAAATAATCTTGATGAGGATCAGGATGTAAGTAAATTCTATATGCCAGTTCCCTAGCCACAGGATTTGTAGATTCAGCATTCAAACCAGATACTAGCACATTATCGCCATCTGCAGGAAATCTGTACAAAGGAAATAAAATTAATTTCATAAGTTTCAAAATGACTAGAAATTGGACTTACACATGTTGTATATATTGAGGTAGCTGTTGTTTTTTGATTTTACGAGGATTGGCAGCTCCTGCAACAAAATGCTGTCCCAAATGCAAAATTGAGTCATTCAAAGCAACAACTTTATTTCGCTCAGCTTCTGGCAAATGAATTCCACTTTGCTCAAAATCAAATAAGAATAATTGGGCTACATGGTTGTCCACATCATTGGTTGGAATTAGATCTCCTTCCTTTACTACCCTCTGCAGAGCATCATACAAAGACTTGTGAGTGTTCAATCTGGAACAAAATTATTAAAATTAAAAAGAAAATAAAGCAATTGTAGAACTTCGTTTTACTTTTCAACAATCCCACTGACTGCACCACAAGCAATTTCAGCAGCCTGTTTATATTTGCCACTGGGGTGTGCCAGCCTAATAAATTCAGCTAGATCAGCAACCTTGCATAGGTTGTCAGAGAGTTCATCAAATATTTCAACCATCTTCCGTGTCCGATTCTCACTAATGGCTTCCTGGATGAGGCCATTTGTTTCTGAAATACACCTATCCTTGAGTAAATAAAAGCCTTCATATGAAGACAATTCAGGTACTTCAAATAGACCCTAAAATTGCAACAAATTAAAACATATTGGTAAGACAGCATATGTACATACCTTATTCTCTTTGACTAAGCTCAGATTTAGTTGTGTGGTTGGTCTTGTGTTGAAGGCATTGGCCAGATCAGACCAAGAGGTGGAATAACCCCTTTGCGACAGCCGCCTGGCGAAGAATCGATCGAAAAAGAATCTACTCATCTCTAAACTATGCTACTCATTCAGGACATCACTACAAACATATAAATAGTTGCTAATGTTGTGAACAGATACGAAGTTCACGCCAGAGATCACTGCGAATGATTTGTTTTGGCCTATACTGCCAATTATACAAGAGTGTATAACGTGGGGAGGGTTGTCCTAGGATTATTTAATGCGATAGTTATGTAACCCACCATGCACGCACTATAGTGAGCGCTTTTGATATAACAAATTCATAATTTCCTTTCAAAAATAAAAGCTGTAGTCTTAAGAGTATGTCAATGATTTTGAAACGATGAAATCTTTAGATTCTATGTGTTCGTTATGATTATATCTGGACAGTCTTTGCAGGGATTTGAATGATTGAAACAGTTTTTAAATAAATTTTAGGTAATAAATTTCACCCTTCAGATTGATAGATGTCGCACGATCACAAAGCGCAATAAAAAAATATTTATTTGCAATGCGTATTGATTTATTTATTTAAAATCTGCTGGTTACCTGGGAATTTGGCCAGGGCTCGTGGACGGCTTATTTCCCGGGTGCATGCAAACGTTGCCTGGGCGACGGTGCGGCCTACCATCAATCTGCAGCAGTTGGCCAGGCACTTGCAATCCATCAGCGCATCCGACTGGTCGACCTCTTCGTCGTGAAGAATAGTATGACAACATCTGCTTGAATCATCTGCACAACAGAGACATTCAACGAGATGAAGAAAATAATAGGTCTGAAGTATTTGGTAAGTGAATTTTCCTCAACAACTATCTGAAACATGAAAAAGAACAAAAATTGATGTTGAAAGCACCAATCTTAGTTATAACTGATTGCACAATATGTTGTTACAAAGCTGAGATTTTGAATACATCAACGGCATTTCATATTTGCTATGGTGGAATGCTATGACTGTCTTATAAGTAAAGTCCTTGCCATTGTACAAGAAAAATATGTGCACCTATGGTAACATATCGTCCTAGATAACTGTTACTTCTGTAGATCTCATGTAGCCACAGCTGTTCTAGTATAATGCTGATACTGAAGAGATGCAGTACATTCTATATTTAGAGCGATTCCTTTAATTTTAAAATTTATAATTATATAGGTCAGGGTGCATCTACCGCGCATTAAAGAAGAGCGCGAACAAAAATGGATGTTCTCCAATAATATATATATATATATATATTGTACATTTATGTTATTATTCCATTTATCAATTGAAAGAATGTTATTACTGTTTCAATTCTGTTTTTCTTAACTTTTGTACAAGAACAATATGTGTACAACATCACTTGGTTTTTAACTACATTTTAGGTTGTCAACTAGCTCGGAGTACTGCAGATCATGCGACTAAGATGAAGAAGTCTATTGTAATTCCTCTAGTTTAGTAAATCCATTTGATATCTCTTGTTTATAGTTAATTTAAAGTTCGAAATTATGTAGGTCGTAGATCATGCAGCGCCACAGATGATGCCCGCGGAACGCACGCAAAGTATACGAGCTCGGTCAACTAGCGCATGCGATTTGAATGGTATATTCGAAAAAAAGAGGGTGAAAAGGGGATGCATGCATGCGTTTGTGAATCGTATTGATTTTCCGTTTCCAAGTAACGCATTCTCCGGGGGTGGTTTGACCTAGGGATACACCTAGCTCAACTCGTCTGGGGTTGCACACACTGTTGCAAGTCTGGTATCGTCGACTTGCATTGTGTAAACATGGTCGTCGTCCTGATTTAACTGCGCAACTCGTACGCAAATCACAGTCCTGTGATTTATGTAAACACTGGGCAACAGTCGGTTGTTGGTCGTGGAGCGCTAGGGACGTATAGGGACATTGGTGCAGTGAAAAAACCTATTGCAGGCCATTGCAGACCTACAAATCAATATGAGCGATAACGGTGAGGCAGTCCCTTAAGTATTTCACTTCACCCTTAATCAAGCATTTCTCAAACGCTCCTCCAAATCATTTCACAAGGAGATGTATACGTCTTTAAAAGATATTAGCGTATTGATTGATTGGAGCCATTAGCCTTAATGCACTAGACCCAATTCATAGTACCCCTAAATCATTCCCATACACAACAACCATATTCCACCTATTGTTACCCTGGTATTTACAATACATGTTTCATATGGCTTAGTACAATATTTTTATTATTATTCATCATTATGCATAAAAACATGTAGGCGTTACAAAAGCATTATGTCATACAATAATATCAGGGTTGCACAATCCATCTAAACAACAAATTTTATTTCTTTTTTTTTTCTTTCTTGTTTTCCAATGATCCAGCTTCTGCAGCAGTACCCATGCCAGAGATAGGTGCAGGCGATAGCAATGTTCCAAGGGTAAACATATTTTTGTTGGCAAATCTACCATATGAGCTTTAAACATATCTGCTTTCAACACATATAAATAAACATATAGTATTACTAAATATTTATGTGTAAGACAATAAGTATTTACATATTTATGTTTATGTTACTGCCTCTTCTCATATTTTTATTGCTGTTGATTATTTTTAATTTAGTTGGATTTGGATGTATGTGTGTGCATTGCAGGAGACTCTGCGAGACTTCAAGAAGCGAATGAAGCAGAACTCTCCAGAAACAAATATGGAGTTGGAGAACTGTCTAGTGGATGACTATGAGGTCTCAACTTCATGTGATGGGATGGTACGGAAACCAACAGGGGTTATATACAATAATGACATGTTGAGACACAAATGTGTTTGGGATTCTCGATACCCAGAGAATCCTGACAGATATTCAGCAATCATCCAACGGTAAATTTGTGATTTCAATGTAATTATTGATTATTATATTACAATTTATGAATTACAGTATAAGGGAACAGGGTTTATTTGATGAATGCAAGCTCATTGATGTTCTGAGGAAATTTGATAAGCAATTACCAGCAACTGTTATTGCCCAGCTGGAAAAGCTTAAGAACATATGTGAAAAATTCCATCCACTGGAAACAGAAAAGGTGGCCTCTAAATATGATGCCATCTATTTTAATGAGGTATGCAAATACATTTTGGATACAATTTTGCTATAATTATTTATTTTTTTTTAATTATTAATTTTCTTAAAATTCTTGATAATTGTAATGAAAGTAAACATTCTTACATAAAACTGGATTATTGGCTGATTAAAATTTGGCGACGTCAAAGAAATCCAATTTATCTTTTTACTTATGTTTTATGCGTTTATTAATTTGATTACAGCATACATATGACAGTACACTAACTGCGTTGTATTCGACTTTATCGTTGGTCAAAAATATTGCTGAGGGAGTTATCCAAAATGGTTTGGCTATAGTTAGACCCCCAGGTCATCACGCTCAAAAGGATAACTTTAATGGTTATTGCTTCATCAACAATGTGGGTTGTGCAGCTCATTACCTTTTGGAGACACAGAAATTGAAGAAGATAATGATAATTGATTTTGATGTTCACCATGGACAAGGAACCCAACAGATGTTTTACAAGGATAATAGGTAACATTGTTATCCAATTTATAGCATTCTTTTACATTGGTTTTAACAATATTTTAGGGTTCTTTACTTCTCAATCCATCGTTATGAGAATGGGTTGTTTTGGCCCAATTTGCGTGAATCTTCATTTGACTATATCGGCGAAGGACCTGGTGTTGGTTACAACATAAATGTCCCCTTGAATGCTACAGGTCTAGGCGATGCAGATTATATGGCAGTTCTAACTCATATTTTATTGCCCATAGCCTATGAAGTATGTATTTTTTTGTACAATTAATATCAATAGGAATTTCAAAACATTGTTTATCTAGTGTGCAATTCTTTTGAATTGATTGAATTTAGTTTTCAAGTTCAATATTTTGTCTAATTTGAAATTGAATTTAGTTCCAGGCAGATATGATATTATTTTCTGCCGGATACGACGCTTGCATAGGATGCCCAGAGGTACATTATTTTTATTTCGTTATTTTCTTTTTAGTTTAATCCAGAATTCGTCTTAGTCTCCGCTGGTTATGACTGTTTACTAGGCGATGAAAAGGTTGGCACGTTTACAATACAACTAACGATCTTTATATAACACATTTCGCAGTTGCAAAAGGCCTTTTTAACCCTTTATTGCCCAGATTAATTATGTCAAATCTGTTGATTTTTGTTTGATGAAATATTTTACGAATGAATGCATGATCAAATTATTTTATTTCTGATTAGTTTTTGAAAATGAATGTGGTTCCACTGCGAAACCACTGGGAAATAAATTATTCTTTGTGTGGAACCACTGACACAGAGAGGGTTGAATAACCAATATTGATATGAAAATATTAATTAACGATTGTTTTGGATAACTTATGAAGGGATCACTTTCGCTTATATTCACTTTGCTTATATCATGCGATTCATTCAATTTCATAAATTTGTTTTAAGTTTGTAAATTCGGATTTTGTTAAAATTGATTATTTGTAAAAAGCACGTCATAACTTGAGGAGGGAAATACATATTCATTATATTATTAAACACAAAATATTTTAGGGAGAGATGTGCGTTTCACCTGGATTTTATGGTCACATGATTAAGCTTTTATCTGGAGTAGCAGAAGGCAAGTTGGCAGTTATTTTAGAAGGTGGATATTTCTTGCCTTCTTTGGCTGAAGGTGTATCAATGACACTCAGAGCTTTACTGGATGATAGACCAGCAGTTCTGCCTCCTCTCGGACAAGCTCACAAAGAAGTCCGTCAAATGATAAACAACATAAAATGCGTTCTACACGAGTTTTGGGGTTGCTTCAAAGTCTACAACCGATACGATTTGGAGGACTCCGGCATGAAGGACATTATCCATCATGTTGTTATTAAATATTTCGGAAAGGAGTTCACTCCTCCTTTCGAAACTCGCAATTGCTATCCCGTGATGTCAGCTGCCGTCTATGAAAAGTGCTCCAATTTTATTGAAGATTTGAAACAATGTAAGTTACTTAATACTCGCGTAATCCAGATTTGTGCTATTCTTTAATTTGTTCGAAGATTACGGAGAATTTAAACGTAACAAGGTTTGTTACGGTTACGATGATGACATGGGTTTGCATATGGATGAGAGTAATGCTATTGAAACACCAGCAAGACTTCAAGCCGTGTATGAGAGATTCAAGGAATTAGAACTGGACAAGCGATGTGTGAAAATTGATGTATTTTCATTGATTTTTAATGCTATTTCATTGTATTAATACATGTATTTTTGACAGATACCAGAGTTGAGTGGCGAAGAGTGGGCTAAGAAGACGCATATCACTTCGTACGTTACTCAATTGACCGTGGAGGGTTATGTCCCAACGGCGCAAAGCAACGACATGTATTGGAATCCAAAGGGAAGCAAGATCAGCATACTTAAAGCTGTCAACACTGTGTTATCCGTAACAGATGCTGTCCTATCCGGCAATTTTGCTTCTGGTGTAGCTATTGTACGTCCACCAGGTCATCACGCAGAACCAAGTAAGTCCCTTGGTTTCTGCTATCTCAACAATGTAGCTGTTGCTGCACGTTATGCTCTTGATACATTTAATCTGGAAAAAATATTGATCGTGGACTTCGATATTCATCATGGCAACGGCACACAAAAAATATTTTATGACACGGAAAGAGTGCTGTACCTTAGCATTCATAAGTACGAGCAAGGGACATACTTTCCTTCGACACAGGACGGATCCAGCACCAAAACTGGTAGAGGACTCGGAACAGGATACAACGTCAATGTTCCGTTCAATTCGGTAACTATAGCAACGTATAGATTTTTTTTTTAAATTATTCATTTGTTTGTATTAGTCTCGTGCACAGGAAAAGATGGGCGACACAGAGTATTTGAATGCGTTCTGCAGGATCGTTCTACCGATTGCTTACCAATACGCCCCTGAACTAGTCATCGTCTCAGCAGGATTTGATGCGGGCGTCAATGATCTTCTGGGAAACTACAGGGTACATCCGGAAACATTCGGTCACATGATTCAACTGTTGCGTTCATTGGCAGGAGGCCGCTTGATCGTTTCCATGGAAGGTGGGTATAACACCACAACGCTGAAACATTCCATGAACTTCTGCGTGAAGGCATTACTGGGTGATCCTTTGCCGCGGCTCAAGATTGAAATGCCCAAGTTGCACGCTTATAAAGCATTTGAAGAGGTTATTGATATACAAAAAGAATTTTGGTCGATTTTAAATGTTGACAAGCACTTGCCTGACAGACTGTCCGGTTTGGCTCTTAAGGAAGAAGATGTTGAGGTATTGATTAGCAGATATGGCCGTAAACCATCCAATGAGGTTAATGTTTCTGAGAGCGTCGCTAGTGAAGTCAGTAGCATGCTCAAGAACATCAGCCTCATGCATGATTAATACAAGCTTGGACTACGGTCATTTTTAATTGCGTGGGGCCAAACCATTCCGAACCGTAGTTATTACAAAAAGCAAGTCTAAATATAATTATCTACCTTGTTCCTGAGAGGAATCATAATGGGCAAGTACAGTCTAACAGATTTTGGAGATTTACAGATTGTGAATATCGTGCAATATCATAAACTAACCCGTGGATGGATTCGTATGATATAGCTTTTGTAGGTGAAACCGTACTTCAATTTTAGAAATAAGAAAATGCAAATGCGTTCATTTGTGTTGTACTGATAAAGTACTTTCATTCGATTGCTATATCAGCAAATTTCTATCGATGGGTTGGATTTTTGACATTAATGAATGTGCATTTAAGCATTCCATTGCTTTACATTTTTCTCCTCGAGAGAATTATGAACAAAAAGAACATTGGTAATTTATGTGTGTCAAGGATAAAAATAGTAGTGCTTATATAATTACAGTTATATACATGTTAAAAGAGATGTTACCTACTAAGTAAATGTATTTGAAACCAAAAAAAGAAGAAAGAAAAGAACAAATTCTGTAGTGCGAAGCACGAAGCATTCATGTTAGTAATTAAGTCAGTGTTCGATGTTATTTAAAAAAAAACTAAAAACTAGACTTCTTTTATGTTCGCTTATACTCATCATCAGTTCATGCAGTCTAAATTTAAAGTCTGTTTCGATCAGTTTATAGGGGCTGAACTGATTTTTCTGTACTTGTGCATTGTATGACTTACTTACACTAAATATTTTTTATATCTATATATATACGTTTAAATATAAATATATTTATGATTATACTCATTGACAGTTTGCGAACTGTATCATCATGATTTGACTACTAACTGATTTGACTTTCACTAAGTTTCAGTAAATGTTGGTTTGTAGTACAGTACAGTTCGCATACTATCGATTACGCATACGTACTAATCGCGGTAATTTATAATAAATAAATGTATACTAAATGTACTGTGATTCGTCGGAGAGATGAGATATTTAAGATTGAATGGATTTTATTGCCAATCGAGACGGTTTGTCTTCTTCCGAGTATATTTTGATCGATTGGTATTGTAAACAAAATTGACCAAAAGAATTTGACGAATTAGAGATTTCTTAATCATAAAATATATTATTATTAATAATAATAAAGATTAAAAAAAAATGGAAAAATATTTATGAAAAAAAAGAATTTGCTCTGGAGGAACTGAACTAAATTTTAATATTTACAAAAGAAAAAGGTTTTATGCAGACTGTTACGAATGGGAGAGTCACTAATTGTATTTAATTAAATTTTAAACAATGAAATAGAAGCTAATAAGTCGTTGTCTATGTAATAAGTGTTCGAATTAATAGTATTTAAGGATCATCTAAATGTTACAAAACAAAATATACAAATGAATTTATGTTTAGGTTGTAATAACACAAAATCTATAAAACTTGTGTATCTAAATTTAGAAACAAAGATGTCTACTGAATGTTAAATTAATCGTTTAATGAGAAGATGAATGGCCTAATCTTAATAAAAAAATTTATTATATCAAAACAATAATTAACATTTATGTAACGTCATCGCCGTTACATAACAAGAAGTGCAAATTACAATCTTCACGTATATTGTATAACAACCTTAACGAGGCCAATGTATTTCTTGGGTAATTGATGTAAATTAAGTATGTCGATGATATAAATCATTTTATTCCAAATAAATGTTATGTAAATGTATACAAATTGTTTTTAAATCGATTGCGGTTTGATTAATTTCACTTCGAACACCGACAGACTGAATGATCTAAGTATGTTGATCAAGCACTTCGTGATCATTTCGTACTTTAAACTTTTCATGTCCATCACGCTTAGGATGTGTATCAATTCAGAGAAATCTGGCAGTGCTTCGGCGCTGAAGTGGGGATAGAAATTCGAAACATTCTTCATGTAAATCTGCGAAAACTCGCGACTCTTCATAGCTTGCTCTAATTGTTCAAGTAAACTACCGGATATCAACAGGAACATCCGGTATCGTCGTGCCTTGTTATTGGCTGTATTCAGAATTGCGGAAATGTCGCGCAATAGGATCGTCGTATCCTTGGAACCCCTTTCGTAAGTAAAAACGTGCTTGGAAATTTGGTACTTGGATTTGTTCTTGTAGAATACTTTCTCAGTGTCAGGTTGTAAAAGGAATGCATGGGGAATGCTATAAATGTGACTAGTTACTACGTGATAGTTGTAATAGGGTTTATCGTTCACTTCGTTGGAAAGAAAAGCGGTGACAGGCAGAACTCCGCCTTGCTGAATGAAGCCGAAATAAAGAACGCATAAAACATTCACACTGAACCAAGCTTTAAGTAAGTAATGACTTTTATGATTACTTTTCTTCTCAGTTAAATCTTTCTTGTTGGTGGTGTTCTTAGGAGCCTTGATCAAAGCGTGATCTGGTTCCTTGTAGATGTCGAAAGCGTGAAGATATACCAGCGGAAGAATAATGGGAATTATAAATCTGGATTCTTGATGTGGAAACAGGGATAATAATATTGTTGGTGTTACGAAAGAGGCAGTCATCAAACCTTTGATGCTTCTAACTGTTGGTAGTAGATTGTACTTTCCTCTTATAAGCCTGAAACAAGTTCAAATTTAATTGTTAAGTGTTAAGACAAAGGGACCAAACTACTTACTTAATTAATAAACTGGCTATACCGAATAACGCTAAAACTCCTAACACGTTGAATAGTAGAGGAATGTTAACAAGAAAATGTAAGTATCTTGGATGTAGGCCATGTCTAGCTAAATTGTTACTATCTATATTGTACTTAATAAAATTTAATGGAGGGAATACAAAACTGTTTATGGATACATCTAACATTCCTATCTCGCCCCATGAAATGTACCCGTAAAAGAATGAGTCTACTAAAATTAAAAATACAATTGTAACAGTAGAAGATAAAATAAGTAACATAATTCTTATATGGAATTCTGTTGACATCACAGATCTATAACCAATTCCTCTGTACAGCCAAAAGAACAGAGGGAATAAAGCATAACACAAAAATGATGGTCTGTTAAAGAATCCCAATACTGATATAGTTGCAATTTGAAAGCAATTCCTATAAGAATCTGATGTAAGAATCAATCTTAATTTATGGAATTTAGCTCTTTCAACGGGATTCTTTGTTTTATGATATCTTTTATTTATATATTCCCTCTGCCTTAGAACAACATTAGAGAATATCATACTTTCCCCAACATAATAAAGCAACAAAGCGAACAGTATAAGTTCTATGCTATTTGTAAATGTACGAGTCCCATATATAATCATAACAAATGAACTTGACAATATCAACAAACGTGATTTATATTTTTCACTATTGATCACACACAATTTGTACAATGAATAATCAACTAGGAATGATAACAAGCATATAAACATTCTTGGGAATACTAAAAGATAGTAAGGAGTTATGAAATTGAAATTCATATATAGCCTGGTAAATATATCTAAGGTTTGTAGGATTTTATAGCTTAAGCCAACAGTGAAATAAGGAAGTCCTATGCTCCTCACAGGAGCAGTGACATTAAATTCCCATGGTAAACTAACATCCAACTCAAATATCCTCCCTGTAAACCAAATGTTTAAAAACTAGTAATCACAAACCAGACAGACATTTTCTAAGTACCAGCCAAAACCTCCACCGTCTGGAAAAACTCATCTGGATGGATATAACCTGTATGAGGCACAAGGACAAGCAACACACGCAAAACACATAAAGCCCAATATGGTTTGTAAAAGCCTTTGCCCTTAGCCATTATTTATATGAAACCCTTAATTGTTTGTATTGTTTTTCAACTATCCAATTTCTGACACTTAAATGTTTTTGAGGTTGGATTTTAAAGGGATGAAAATATATATATATTTAATTACATATATAACAGCGACATCTGTTTTTGATTTATTACATCGTATGTTGGAATGTATATTATATACAAACAAACTTTTATTAGATATTTATTATCTAATCATTATTTAATGTGTATTTTTATTTTATTATTAGACTGGTTTTATGCAACCAAAGATGTATAAGAAGTTGCATACTATAATCATTATTATATACTTCTTGTACAAGGATATGATTTTTGAATTAGTAGTTTCTTAATAGATAATTGCATGATTGGAATTCCTATGTTGTAACTAGTTCCCATGATAACAATTATTGCTAATACTATTCTTGCATACCAAGTTTTATATTATTGTTCAATTATCCAATTAATTGTAGTAATTTTGTAGTAATTAAAACACTTAATATATAACTTAAATAGTTTATTACTTTAAATTAATTACTTAATAGTAGAATAATTACAAAAGTATGGCATAATGTTTACAAATCACATAGTTTATGGCTGAGATAATTTAGGTGACTCACGGAGCAAGCCATGGTAATAATATTACCGATGGCTATGGTCATGTGGACGGTGCGGAATGATCTATGGATCTTGATATAGTGTGGGCAATTTTTTAATGGGCCGGCATCGTGAACCCCAATTTCCATTCCAATGCCGGCCGCATGTTCAATCCTGTTCTTCATCAGTATCAATTTCAAGAGCGGTGGAGCCAGGTAGAGCCTAATCAATAGGTTGATCAGAAAGGATGTCGTTAACACCAATATCTGAAAAGTGAAATTCCATGAAGACTATTGTTACCGCAGCGACATGGATCCAGTTTACCTGTAGCATCTCAGTCTGGTGACGTTTAACAAAAATCCAAAGAGTCAACATGCAGAGGAGACTATTCAGCAAGAAGTATTTGGGGAAGAGAACCCTTTGAACGTTACCGAAATGGTGACGAGGCAGCGAGAAGTACAGGGAGAGGCCGGAAACGAAAGTCATCCATATCTGAGTTCCGAAATATATGCTAAACGATCCCAAATATATTAAATTGAAAATACTTGATGGAGCTTCTGCATTTTCGTATGAATTTGGATACAGCATAAGACCGATCGCAGCCACGGCCACGGCTGTTATCAAATGAGCTGGTTGCGTCGTCTTGAACAGAATCCTAAGAAATTGTTGATTTTTTGCGAATAATTATCACTAATTGTTAGATATTACTTGTAAGCTGCGGATTTCTGGAAGCACTTAATGTTGTCATTGATCGCATCAATAGCTGTCTTCGTGTACTGTGTTGTTTGCGAAAGGACATCGTCGAAGTCAGCATCGTCTACTGTGTTTTCAAAGGTCTGCAAGTTCTTGAACTGCTTCTTCAGCACAAATTTGCTTGGTCTCGGAGGCCTGAGCTCGCTTCTTGTTGGTAGACACATAATTCTCGTTTTGAAGCACTTCTTCGGCGGTCGGTTTATATAAAGGCTCGTCTCCCACCACCGGAAACTCCCTTCCAGAACCTTTTTTTTTTCTATATATTTTTTTTTCGGTGGAAATTTTATTGTACTACCAGATTGATTGATGACACACTTCGGGAAACAGAATCGACTGGAGGCACGTTTTAAGTAGTTTTGTAACTCCACTTGGTGCGTCAATGGAACATGACCGGTTCATAAACATGAATGTGTTTCAACAGCCCTTAATTGCTTACCTCCTGCGATATACCTTGAACTTAAAATCCTTAATTTTCTGCACGTGCACGAGCACACGCAACGATCCTATTTCAGAGTTCAGTTGCTGCATTTCGCTAAATAATCATCCTATTATATCTATAAAACTAAAAATGATGCGATGAATCATTTTTAATCCCATATCCTTTTCAACAATTATTTATGAGCTAAGACCTTTAGTGTTTTCTTTTCTTTTTCTTCTTTTCTATTGCTGCATTTTTTTCGGATTTCATTCAAACACTTTTCACTTGCACCTGGCCCCCCATACTAATTCCCAACAAAGGAAATGCCGCATGATTTGGGACACGTAAATCTGTTCCACCGAGTTTATATAATATTTCTAGATCTTTCTGAAAGATTGTCTACTTGACCTACTCAAGTTTTTCATTTCTACGAAGCGAATCCTAAGGTCAATGGTCATACAATGAACGCTTTCATTATATGTTATTCATTAATTGAAATAAATAGTTTATTAAGTGCATGTCGTTCTTGGATTAAATATCAAATAAAAAACAATTGTTATTATTATTTTATACAGATGTCCTATTTCCACATATCATTGAAAACTAAGCTTGCCTTGAAATTTTTATTTTTCTTTCAAAGTCTATTGAATTTTATCACGCTCTCTTCCATTTATATCGACAGAGATCAGTATTAATAATCACAGAAATTAAATAAAATTGTTTAACACACAAGTTTTATATTCAATTAAAAATAACATAAAATCATAATCAAAAAATTGTAAATTGAAGCCAAATATGTTTGTATATTTGAAATTGTTATAACTTATTCTAAAGTATAAAAATCAATAACAAATTTTAGTTGAAAGTGTATTTCCTTTATATACCAATAATGTATATATTAAGTATATTTACTATAGCTTTTAGAAGCTTTAAGTCATTAAATTCGTTATAAATAGAATTACCATTAAGTGTGCATGTCTGGAGAATGTCATGGGAGAGATGGGGTAACATACTGTTTTCCTTATATTCTACTCACTTCAAATTCAACTCATTAATACAATATGTAATTGTATACTAGATGGTTTCTATGTGTAAACTCTTACATATATATTTTTTTATTATACACATAAATAGTAATAATTTACAAATGTGATATAATATTTTATAATTAATTATTGTAAACTATTCCTCTTTGTTAGTCTTTTAATTTAATAAAATTTTATAAAGATTTGTTTAGAATTTGGTAATACTTTTAATATTTCGAGAAAAGTTATTCAAGATTTATATAAGTAAATGTATTTATGTAAAGCTTTATTAATTGTAGCACAATTTGTTAAGATCAGCTTAAAGTGATTCAAGGTATACAAAGTATTATTAATTTTAAATGGTATACAGCAATTCCTCGCATGTTCCGCCAATATCCCAGACTGTTTGAAACCCGACTAATCAAAGATTTTCAATCATTTATGTAGAAAAACAAATTGTGTACTATGAAATTTGCAAGTGAATCCGCACTATACGAAAAAATGCTATATTTTATTTTTTATCATTTAATATAAGATGCTTTCAATTATATAAATATGAATAGTGATCAAAATAATATATGTATGTGCATTGTTGATAATATGTTATGACTACATAATTGAAACCTGCTAAAATTTAGATAATCACTGTAGTTCGGTTAATTCTGGTGTGTTGACGGTATTGATTAATACGTTGAATTTGCCTAAAATAAATTCATTTGTTATAATTACTTATAGTTATGTCCTATTACATACCATATTTTCAAGTACCAAATGAATAATAGTATAAGCAAGTTAATAGCCAAAGTAGTATATAATATCATTAGTAATTTAAAATATAAGATCTTTTTCATTGTTGTTTCGTTGCATGTACCTACATAGAAAAGTATATGTTTAATACAAAAATTTAGTAATTGATTTTTTTTTAAACATTTGTTAAAAATGAATATTTTATGGTATAATTCTAAATTGTAGTCTCATAAGCATAATTGAGTTTTTCATAATTTGGTTGTTACTTTAATCTTGAATTTATAATTATGGTGGGTTAGGAATAGGTTTTGGTAAGAATAAGACTTATGATAACTGAGAAAGTACATAATATGGTTAAGATAGTTTAATATTGAATTTGGTCATGGACTTTGGTTTATGTTAGGTATATTTAGAATGGGTTATGTTTTTGATTGGTTTGGGTTAGGTTTGGGTAAGAAACGTGATAACTGAGATGTGATCAAAAATGGAAAACTCTTAGAATATTAAAGTCATAAATAACCAGGAATCTTGGAAATCAAATTTACCATTGGAGTTGTTGGAATTTCTTAAAAGTTGCCATTTAATACGTTATCAACTAGAATCCATCAAGAAAGATAATGAAAGGATTTTGGAGAGGAAGTGATAATAAGACATAACGGTGGCAATCGCAAGCCCGACAACCGAAATCCCGTCTATCGAAATCCCGAGTGTATCGAATCCCGATGTTTGAAATCTCGACTATGTCAAAATCCCGACATTCAAAATCCCCACTATATCGTAATCCCGACAATAATAATAAGATTATTAATTGTTGTTATTTATTGTTAATAACATAAACTAATTTTATTATAGAATATTTCTTATTCTAAAGTTTTATAATGAATAAGTCAACGAAAAAAAAATACAATAACAATAACAATTAATAATCAGGCAAAAGAGCCATCGACCTAAGTCTTAAAAATATTTTTTTCAGTATCCGTCGTACCTATTAAAATATAGTAGAATAATATAAACTGTTATTGTAGAAATTAAATTAATAAAAGACACTGTCGGGATTATGGTAGTCGGGATTTCGATATATTCGGAATTTTGATACAGTCGGGATTTTGATTGTCGGGATTATGGTAGTCGGGATTTCGATACACTCGGGATTTCGAACGTCGGGCTTGCGATTTAGACCCAAGACATAATAGTGTCAATGTGGGGACACTTGCTTAAGTAATTATAAACGTGTGATCAGGAAGAAAGGAGTCAAGTTTTTATAAATAAAAATCTTAGAGAGTGACCAAATATACCATCTCACTTATGGTATTATTTCCAAATACTCTTTAAAAAAGGTTTAGGCTACAAATTGTTTTGTCTCTAAATTTCTCATAAAATATTTGACTAGATGTGTCAATCTGCAAATATTTATTGAAGTAATAAGTGAAATAATTCTACCGTATTTTGATATAACTTGAAACAATATTGAGTTGATTTTTTTTTAATTGGAGAAATTGACTTAAAGTTGTTGGCATAAGCTTCCATTTGTATTGTTTTGAGATTAATTAATAAAAATTTGAAACTTTTTATAGGATTTTTGCATTATAATGAGAGTAGTAAAAGTAATTGGTGAAATTATCTTATAATGTCTTGATTGATGTTAACCCTATTTTAAATATCGTTTTGTAAATACGAAAGAGAATGAAAAATATATTGCGAAAAGTGAACTGGAACATGAATCAATAGTTCAATTTGTGTCAATGGCTTGAAAGAATACATTAATGAATTATAATAAAAATAAAACAAACATCATAAGTTATTAAATGCATTTTTCCAATTGCAGAGTACAGCTATTACATAATCTACTCACTGGGAATTGTAGTTGTTCAAATCTAAATATACTTTAAGCAATGTTTAGATAGAAATTTGAAAAATATCATTTGCAAAGTTTGAATTTTTGCTGAATTAAGTTTTAGAGATTATTAGTGCAATGTGTTTTAAAATTTGAAGTGTTGATGCTTCTAGTTACTAGTTATACTACATCATACCAAAAGGTTTGCATTCTGTCTGCTCCAAGTCTTGTGTACCGAAGTAAATATGTGTTATTAGTAAAATAAAATTGAATACAATTTCTTAAGTTATAAAACAAAGTTAAATGCACTTACAGGACGCAAATACACTCCTCATTGATACATTGCGCAGAGAATAATGCTTCTGGACAATCATCGTAATTTTTGTAAGTAATTCCATTTTCTGGAATCAAATCATTATTCTGCTAGAATATAGCTTTTTTGGTATAATTATATAACTCTAGTAAGATGATTGATGGTAAAAATTATGATTAGTTTGGTGACACACATCTTCATGTTAGGAGGAAGCATATGTTTCGAGTATTGGTATCAACTGACTAAGGATTTGAGTATTAGGTATCGTTGTGGTGCGCTTGCAGTATCAGCGTTGCACTTCATAATGGATAACAAAATTGCATTATATCAAAGGGTTGTTCACATTCAAGGAAAGTTTTACGTCAATATTTGAGAACAGTGCAATTAGTTTAATATTTTATGACTGCCAGATAAACAGTACTATGTTTACTGTTTCTCTAATTTCTTGACCCAATTTGCAAACATGTAAATATATCATGAAGATAATTTGAGACGTAACTCCAAATATCTTCAAGAAGCATATCAATAGTTTAGAAACTACATATTTTTAATTTATTTAATCTTAGTATAATTTTGATCATATAGAGTATATACTAAGAAACATCCTAATTAGTGACGAAACTTCAAATGAATGCAAAATATTGTTTAGGATCCTCCGACAAATTTTTATTTGGGGTCTCAAATAAAAATTTCTGTTCTGTTCTGATTCCTCCACTCTATAATAGAGAGGAGGTGTGCACTTAGCTCACACCTTACAGTGTATGTAGCCAGTCAATGTCATGCTACGAATAAAACAGTAAATAAACACATAGTATATAGTACAAACAAACGAAAAGAGCATATAAACAAGCAAAAAATAAAAAATATAACAATAGAAAGGTGAATGGACTATTAAGATGTCTACAGACAATTACACGGAATCACCTTGCTAATTTATAAATATACAAGAAATTTATAAATAATAAAAATAACAAAAAATAAAATAATTCAACATTTATACAAACTTTTCACGACCTATCAGCTCTTATCACAGTGTGAGAAGGCTTCGGATCAGTAAATAAAAAGTGTTATAAAGATTAATAAGGGGTAATAAAGCACAAAAATGAAACAACAAAATAAACACATATATAATAAATACTTAAACAATACAGCCAGAGATTTTGATAAAATTTAAAATTAGTTTATATATCTTGCTATCCTTCATCCTTAACATCTAGAGATGTTGGAAGGTGAACTTTTTGAGTGATTAGTCCACTTATGAGCACGTTTGTAGCAAAACTGTTGCTTTCACATTAAAAAAAAATGTGATTAGTGGTGGATATCATCCCACAGTCACAGTGCGGTGAATCCACCAAATTCA
>NW_017095992.1:78537-129579 GCF_001412225.1 Nicrophorus vespilloides
AATCTGCACAAAGCTGATATGTCAGATTTCTTAGTAAACTTGAACTCGTGAAACCATTTTACCATTCCCACTCTCGGATTGCCCTCGAAATAATACCTTTTCCTGTTCTCTGACCTGTTTTCATATAGGTACTGCAATTTTTCCCTTTCTTCATTGTTATAACAATATAATTTATTTTGGCTGAATATTGCGAGAATTGAATATCGTCTAACGCACTTTTAGAGTCAGAAAAAATCACACTCTTACTCCATTCGTTTCAATTAGTTTTAGTGAAATAAAAATTTGAAATACTTGATTCGAAATACAAAAAAATATATAGCCCTAAACAACAGTTACAAAAATTAAGTGCGCCACATTAGTTTTACTATTTGTGGGCCCTAACCCATTTTTTTTTGGGCCCTCACCTATTAAACCGTTCCTCCGAGAATTGTAGATAAATATTGAATAACTTTTAGATAGAAATTATATAAATAAATCAGATTTAAAGACAAAAAAAAGCGGAAAAATGAATTATATTTGAATTTAAAGTGAGTATATGGAGTTGCCTACATACAATCATAAAATTTTCTGCAAACATGAATTAAATATATTTATTGATTTATGATTATTTATTGACATATTATATATAATTATTAGAATATCCAATTACTTTTAAAGTATAAATATTATTGTTTTCAATAGAAAATTGAGGTCAGATGCTCTTAAAGGAAACATGTTTCATTAGTGAACTAAATCTAAAATCTTAATTGTGGGAATTGAAGGACATATGTCTATTGCAAAATCATAGTGAAACCAAATGCTAAAGGATATACGTTTGTTTTGGCATGTGTAACTGTATTATGTCATGCCTTAAAAATATTAATCGTATTTTGTAGCAATTGCTCATGAAAACTTCCCTTCATTGTTAGATTACGTAATGAAAATTAAGAGCGATAATTTCGTATAATCTTCCATGATTTATATTATAAATTCCACAAATTTCAAGTTCTAGGCAATATTTTTAAATAATAAATAATAAGTTCTAAAATTTACAACAAATCTCCCATAAAGTCTATATAATTTGAGTAATAATTAATTTAATTATAACGTTTTTTGCAATAGTCATCAAAAGTAATTAAAAATAAATACATAGTTATAATACCTATTACTTTATCAAAAAAAAAACATTCCAAAGGACAAGAGACCATAGGTCATTATAGTAAGTTTTACTATATGTGAAGCCAAACTAGTATATAGTCATTTATATTGCAATTATAAATGGAAAAACTTTGGACTTTTATATTAAGTAAAAGTATTTATCAAATATTATGTAGTGTCTTCTTATAAATTAATATTAAGGAAATTATTTTTTTGATATATCTTTCTATATAGTAAGATCTCGCATAGTGCAACTTCCATCAATTCGGATTCACTATAGTCCGGTTTGAAACAAACTAAATTTTAATTGAGCAAAATAAATTAATTTTTTTTTATTAATTCTCGAAAAAAAATGTTAATATTCAAATAAATCTTACATAATATGTTTATTATGAAGACAAATTTTGATTTTATTCATATTTTCAATATTATTTGGATGATTTAAACTCTTTATCAATTTTGGACAAATAAAATTTTAATTTGTGAAATTATTATAATATTATTTTATAGTAAAACGAACTATTACAAAATACACTGTGACAGGACTTTGTGGTCCAGAAGAAAAGAAATCTACGTTTAATGATTTTTAAAATTTTACTGAAGTGAGCTATGAATATTCATAGTTACATGAATTGTGTTCAGTACTCTTTGCCAACTAACGACTAATGTATTTTAGTAGAAGAGCAACCAGCATACATTTATTACTACATTATTTTTATATTATTTTACTTGAAACAAACATTGTTTTCTTTATGTATTATTTATTAAAAATTTAAATATAGTCTGTTTACTGAAATACACGAGTATTGATGATTAATCTGTGTCTACTATGTTTAACACTGTTACTAGTTGCCCTACCCACGATTTCGTGGGCGCCGGTTTGAATCCTGGTCAAGCCAGGCCCTTTTTGAGCCCTCTCGGTGCTTGCAACAATAGGGCCATCGTTCATCACAGATAGACAGTCAAATGAATGAAGTTCAGCATATGGAGCTTCAGCCAAGTCGATGGAAAATGACAGTGTTAAGGATAACAGCAGATTCACAGTCAAAGGAAATTATGGAATCGTAGAGCATCAATATTCTACTGAAATTAACCTACAAGACGACAGCCAACAAACATATTAAACATCGAATCATCATAATGGTAACTATCCACCGGGAAATATTATTCATCTAATGTCAACCGCGATCTTAAATTTACTCAATGTTCACATTGATGAACAGATTATTAATAAAATTATACGACATACAAAAAATATACTAAAAAAGTATAATAGGAACAAGTTGTAGAAATATACGTTCTAATATAATACATTCGTAATTGGATTAAGACATAGACTGGAAAACTGCAAACAAATAAAAATTATAGTAAAAATAATAACTGAATTTACTTGAATAAAAATAAACATATTTATTAGCCATTTTGACCAAAAGGCTATCAACTAAGGTCCTTGGTCGAAAATACCAATAAATTTTGTAATAAACAATATATTAGATTAAAGATATTTAATAAAGATTTTCAGTTTAATATTGTAAATTTTATGGTTTTTATCAGTTTGAAGAATTAAAATGTCTTTCTGCCCTTAATAAAATTATTATTAATGTAATATTGTTATTTGTATTTGAAATGGATGTTTTCTTATGTAAACAACATCTGATTGGAGATGCGGAATGAGCGTTGGCGCGTTGAATAATTAAGAGGTGGCTGAGAAGAGGGAGTGAAAGTAGTTAAGTAATTTCCGTTTAAAAGGGGTTCGCTGCTAAGCAACCGATTTGATGAAGGGGTTTAAGTTAACGAACTTTAGGTGTGTTTGTGAGTATATATATATAGGTGTACATATATATATTTGTATGTGTATGCAGCCTAAATCGGGGGTTGAGCGAAACGTCTAAAAATTATCTTAATCTCAATTTACTTTCACCCCTTGCAAGATTTATATTTATACAACCATTATTTTGATTAAATCTTTATTCATTACTTGCCGAGCGGTGCTAATTAATTGTAACGACTTCGAAATTAATTGTTGTTCCTTCCTGCGAATGTGCGCTGCTCTTCCCACCACTACTACCACCATCTCCAAATTCGGAAGCTTATGTAAAGAAGAGCGGTAGATCGATACGTCTGACTCGGGATGTGCGCTTTATTGGGATGTGATTTGATTTGATTCTGTCAATACGACGAGCGTTGAAGCCAGCGATTTCCTTTGATGATGCCAACAGTTTCAAACTCGTTATATATATATATATTTTTTTTTTCATTTCTTACTTTTTGATGTTGTTGTTGTTGAAGTTCGAACTTCTTCTTCTTCGTTTCATCATCACGTTTACGGTTTCTTTTGTTTTAAGGTCGACTAAATTTTTATGAGCCGTTGTTTAGTGTTCTGCGGCTGCCGTAATTCAATACGCAACCGAAAATGCAGCCCTAAAAAATGGAGGAGGCCGACTAACCGGGATTTATCGCGGGGGGCGGCAGAGCGTTCCTTTCTTTATCTGGTGCGAAACCGATGCAAATGCGGTCTCGTTTGCGACGTAACAACTTGTAGGAACTCATGCAATATATTTATCATAACTTCGTAATTTACGGTTGGTATTTTATATGACCGCATAACATTACCGTAAATCTGCATAATTACGACGGCGAAGAGGAGAGGAACATAAAAAAAACAAGCAAGTGGTAAAAAATGTTAGCCACTTACGAGTAAGCTGTTGAATTATCTGGCAGCTATAAATAAAGCGTTCGTCGGGGTGTGCAACCCCCATGTGGGGTGCCGGCGCCGCCCGTCGACCAATTGGGCGATGAGTGCAAGGGTGAAAAGGCGGAGCTTGATGCAGCGACGCACCAATGAGGTGGCGCGACGGAGAACGTCGCCATAGATACAGGGGATACAGTTACACAGATTGGTATGGCATCTAAACATTTTATATAGTGATTGCAGTTTCGGTATAAACTCCCTTAGAATACGGTCCAGGAATCACGCAATTACTATGGAGAAATTAACGCAGTTCGTGTCCAAGTCATTCGATAACAACAACAGTTTAGTGAGTGAACAGGGTATGTCTGAAAGTATCATTAAAAGCGAGGAGGATGCTGATGCTAAGCCGCCGCCGCCGACTACTACAGCCGATGAAGAAACCGCCAAACTTATGAAACCGGTTGCCAAGAATTGGTTGATCTCCGATAGTCCTAAGTCTACAAACAGCACCTCCGCCTCCTACGGAATGGATCTAAGTTTGAATCATCAGAACGTGATCTACAGTTCGAGCTTGATACTCAATCAGACTCGTGCCTTCGAATCCTTGCAGAAAAGCGATAGTCAGAGACATACCGGTTCCACAAAAGTCAAGTGGTTCGACGTTAGTGATGTGAAAACGCCGTCGCCAAAGAACAGCTACCGCTCGACCTCCTCTTCACCCATAGACCTCGAGGATTCCAAGTCTTGTCCTGAGATCGATAAACCTGCAGAAGACACCAGTTACAACCAACAGAAAGATTCTAGTAGTCTATCCGTCGACAACGACAAGAAGTTATGTAAGTGATCAAGGTGGATGCGCCGGGTCAATTAAAAGTTACGTTCAAGATCCTTGATATCTATCTTGGTCAAGGTCTCAGAATGCAACTTCCTTAACAATAATTTTAAATAAACTTCATAACTTACATAATAGACAAGTCATTAATTTAAAATAATTATATTTTTTGTTGATCTAAGAGTTTTAAATCGAAACCTTTACAATATATTTCAATCAAAATAATGTTTATATTAATTGGATTATTTAATTTTATAAGTAACGAAAAATGAACAAAAGATAAAAAATAATTACTTAAACATTTACTAAAAATATTCTGATTTAAGATTTTAGTAGCAATCGCTTCTCGAAATGCAAATATTGTCCAATTTCAGTACAATAACGTATTCTATTAGTTATGTTTAAATTGTTATTATCAATAGTTTAATGAAAAAGAAAGTAAGAATAGAAGGTATACAAATTCGAAACTAAAATCTTTCAAATATATATGAGAATATTGTAAATTACACAAACAAATGTTACTATGAAATGTTGCTATATCTTGTTTATTAGTTCCATTTTATGAATGAAAGTATTAATAAAATTATTTTTCATTAAAAATCATGAAATATTTCAAAACAAAATAAGGGTATTTTTTTAATATTAATTCTTTAGTGTTGATATTATTTTTTTGTTACTATGATTTTGTATCTTTGTATACAAAAAGAATAGACATTTTTCAGTATAAAGTAAATCATATTAAATTTGGTTATTTTTATTTCCATCTAAGATAATTTGTATTGACTTTTGTTCAAATTGTGTTGATTATTGTTCAATTATATTTTATCTTCTATATATACAAGTTGAAGTAAATATTTGGAAAGGCACACGGAGAAAACATATTTTTTTAATGACATTTCTTCTAAGTTCCGAAAACTTTATAGACTGGTTATTGAAAAGTTACAATTATGAAATAAAAGAAAGTTATCACAAAATTTGATAAATTTATCTTTATATATTATTTACAAATTTTAAGTGAAAAACAAAATCCATTTTAATTTAATTACTTAAGTATTAGATTGTTATAATTAATATCTGTATTCCATTCTGTATGATAACAACTAAATTTATATGAAGATTATATATCAAAGTTTTAATTACTTTCTTTTGTTGTCGTTACAAATTGTCAATTGAAAATAGTATTAACTATAAAAAAAAACTAGTTTTAAAACAAATGATAAATAAGTAAATTAACAATTTTATATTTTTTTTTAATTACATAAATTTTTTTAATGCAATGAATTTTGTCGAATGATTAACGATATCTTAAATTTCAAATGTTTTAGTCCTATTATTGAGAAAATTTGAGTAGCAAAATAATTTAAGATATTCTTCATTCTTTATGTAACCTCTTATTTTATTAAGATCTTTAGATAATTTGTATATTTAACTTGAATTAGAATTATTAAAAAAAAAACATTTTTATACACAAAAATAATAATAAAACATAAAATATTAACTGCTGAAAATTGTTCTAATTTGACTTTTATTTTCGTAATCTTCATGCCTTTATTAAATTCAACGTTTAAAGAAATTAATAATTCTTTAGGATGATTTAATATTAGACAATAAAAATTTAATTTAGAATGGAATAAAGTTAAATTTTATATTTTTTTTTTGAACAAATGGTCTAATTCAATCATTTGAATATTTCGTGTTATAATTAGTGGTGTAGTTTTATTATTAGCGTTTAAATAAAAGTTAAACATCTAATTTTTCCTTCTACAAATTATTTATATTAATAAGGTAAAATACATTTACTTAGATAACTTTGTTTTTTTTTAAACAAGTGCTATAGTTTCGTAACTATTGGTTAAATAAAAGATTTTTTTTTGGACAAATTGTATATATCAATAATTTTGAATTATAGCAATACTTCGCATTATACGAAACTTGGAATAATTGAGGAAAAAAATACATACAAAAATAATTACATTATTTAGAATTTATTATAAATAAAATTTAACTTGATATGAAATTTGTAAACCAGACTATAGTAAATCCAAAACTGCTTGAAGCCGCACTATGTGAGGTATTCTTGTACTTCCTTTTTTAATTATTGCTGTTGTTTCAATAATTACTTGTTGAAAACAGTATTGTAAATAAAAACTACAAAAAAAAGTAGAGATTTTGAAAACAGAAAAAAAGTTAAATGGACAAATTGTCTGTTTCAATAGGATAAAATGCATTCGTTTGAATTACTTGGTTTTTTGAATGATTGCTGTCGTTGCACAATTACCAAATCGAAAACAGGATTAGCAAATAACAAACTGGTAAAAAAAAACTGGGAGTTACTAAACGGGATTACGAATGGTAAATAGTTATGGTCCTTGTATGAACCAACAAATCGGCGCTTCGCTCGTTCCCAAATCGATACTCGCGATTATTCCCAACGCCATTGTTTCGACGGCATTTATGAAACATTCCGTGCAGATTGAATTGCCTGTTTACAGCTAACGGTCGGTTGCGTAACGGGCTATATCGATTCGCGGGTCCTGGGGACCTGCAGAAGGACGCAGAGCCATGATCCACCACCTCCACAAAAAAACGCAATGTTTTGTACATAAATAATGTACGTATTTGTGAACGTACGTTAAGCGGACGCAGAGTTAATTGGATTTTCTTCTTTATATACACATTTTATAGAATAATATTTCACATTTTTATATATTTCATAGTGTTTGTATTCTTTAGTTACAATAGGCTTGTTTTTTTTGTTTGTTTTTGTGTTAAAAAATATAAGTGATCCATTATTATTTTCTTAAATGTTAAGTTTGTTAGTTCATTACACCTGTTTTCTGCAATGGCCAGGTCCCTAAGTATATGTTAAATCTTTCCATGTTTTTTTTCCTAAGTTTCCTCAGGAGTTCTTCTTAACCCTGATGTTGGGTATACCCTTTATTTTTTGCTTCAGTCTTTCGGGACACCTCCATACTCTATAGTCCTACTGTCCCACAGCATGGAATAATCATATCTAAATATAAATATTATATAGTAAATAATGTATCAAACTGTAATTAAGAAGTTGCTACAGATTATTGAAAACTGATTCATCTTTACCTTCTACCGCCTAAAAAACGCTATGTTTTTGTTTTATTTGTTATTGTTTTTTCTTTTTTTAGACGAAAATTGTTGGGCGTTGTGTTGTAATCAATTAAGGCAATTGGTTGTGCCCGAGGATGGGGGTCGGCTTATCCACGGGGACACGGTCTAAGTTTTACGCCTTTGTAATTACTTAAAAAGAGTTCGTTCGGTGACGCCGCCCCCGGGGGCACCCTAATTAATTACATTTCCTTACATGGACTCTCTCTCCTTAGAGCTGGATGTTTTCCATCTTCTTAGAGCGCAATTAACAAAATAATTAATTTAATTGGTGTCCCGGCGGCTCTAGCTAAAGATTGCTTAACTCTTTGGCAATTTCATTTTTTTTATTTACTTTGGACCTTCTCATTATTTCCCCCTTTTTTTTCTCTTCGCAAGAGTTCTCCACCTTCGTTGTTATATAAATGTTAATTGTTGGATGGAGAGGGTGAATTGAGCCGTCGGTGGGTGGAGAGGGGTTAATTTGGCTGTGAAAGAGTTCTTTCGAGGTGGAGAAGCCTTATACCTCGAGGGACGAATTAGCGCAGACAACATCGTATTTAATGCCCACCTTCGGAGGCGGCAATAAAGCTTCGCACTAGAGAATAGCGCCCAGATTAATTTAATTCCATTACTTTAATGAGGATACAAAATGCCTGAAATCCTGTTTTGCTAGCAAGGTATAGGCGTAGATATAGAAGGACTAAAGTAAACAAAGTGCGTTTTAGTCCTGTCCAGGACGATCCTTCTCTATCTCCCTCGCACACACGTTCTCTATCTCTATTCCGATAACGGCAACTGTGGGCGCGAGTAATTGCTTCAATCGATAAAACGTTTTGCACTGATTGGAAGGACTACTTTTGTTTTCGTCCTTCGGCGCTCCCCTTCTCTTTTGCGGCGGTCCTGTCACAGGATCAGGCAAGCCGTAAAACCCACCCAACGTTCCTGTGCCCACCTACCCCTTAGACTCACTTGAATTTGTTTTCCTTTAATTTATTACACTACTCAATTACCATTTAACTAACGCTTACATAACTTATTCAGAAACACCCCTGCTGCTGCTACTGTTACTCCTCTGCGCGACACCCTTCCCCGTAAGCCGACGGCTACTTCATTTTCATTCCCATAAGTGCACCTTACGCACCGTTTCGCCCTTTCCCGATACAATTACTTAATTCGATACCGGGTTTTTAACACTCTCCGCTTCAATTACTACCCAATCAATAGTAAGTAAATGCTTTGGAAACATTGCTCATTCTGCCAACACATCCTCTTGCAAAATACATAAGTATTTTTTGTTACATAACACAAACATATACATAAATTTGGGTTTCATACTGTAGTGCGTCTTATACACCGAATTCATATATATTGAAAAGGATAATTAATTTTAATATCTCTTTGATTAAAAAAAATAATTATAACGGAAGTGCGTCTTATACATAGAATTCCTATCACTATTTTTGAAAAGGCATTTCAAACTATGATGCGTCTTATACTCTGAACTAGTCCATACTGAAAAGGAAAACAATGAATTTTAATGTATTGGGTCCTATATACTGTACTTGTTGAAAGCTAAAAATCTGGAGCATTTTATATACTTATACAACAGAAATAAAAAATATTTATTTTATTTAAATGAATTCATAAGTTCACAATTTTATTCTTAAGCTAATTTTAATTGAGTAATTTCTATGATTTTGCATTTTTTTAACAAATTTTTGTTTTTAAATCTTACTTACATAATATGATAATAATCTCAAGTAAAACGAACTAAATTTAATGATTTGTAGTTTTTTTTATCAAAATTTTAGAATTTCAGCTAGATTATGTAAGTGTAAATGAAACTAAATATTTATTGCATTTTTTTCTTTTTGTTTATTTGTAGGTTTTGATGTTTAACCTAACCTATGTTTGGGTATGTAACAAAATGAATCTACTATAATTTTAAGAAATTTATTGTATGTCGTAATTTCAAGAACTTTGTACTTTCATAATTTCATTTCTGAAACCATTATAAGTTATTGAACTTAATTACAAGTTGCTATAGTTCAGTGCTTTTCATCTTTGGTTTTATATAACTTTTGATTACATAAAATTATTGAGCTTGAAATTTTACTATTACATAAAATATTTTATATTTAAACAATTATAATAAATAAGAACATTTTTTTCAATTAAGTTGTCTGTTTATGATTTTATTATTATGAATAAAATTTCATGTTTCTTACTAATATTGGACAGAATATGATATATAGTTTTTATAGTATATAAATATTAATTGGAGGATCTTCAATTAGTCAATATGAATATTCCGTGCTTTGTTACTTGATAAAACTGTACGTTAGTTTAGTTATAATGTACGTATTTGCGAACGTACGTTAATCGGACACTGGATTAATTTGATTTAAGTATCATATTATATAGTAAATAATGTTTCAAACTATAATTAAGAAATAATTTCATTGTTACTTACAAGCAGGAAGAATTTGGAACGTTGTAGCAATATTTGATTCTAAAGTTTTACCAATATCAAGCTTTGTCTTCTCGTGACTACAGATCATTGAAAACTGCTTCATCGGAGGCAAAAGTGTGCCGTAAATTGGGGAATCGATGTGTCCGGAAATCGATGTTAATGCAATAATGACCATAACAGAATGTGAGAGTTTTAGGGAAGTTCGGACAAAATTGCAGAGAGCGGACGTCACTCGGCGCCATAAAGCACTCGCGCCCCCACGTTTCGCACCAGCCATAATATTAAAAAAAATGTATGTGTATATAAATGTACATGTATATATATTTGTGAATGTAACTAAAAAAAAAGGAAAATAAACGGGGGAAAAACAGGAAATGCGAAATTGGATTTGGCCCGTTCTGCGTGGAAATTGAATTCAATAAAAATATAAAACGCCCATTTTAGCAATTTAAATCATCCGCGGCGGAGGGCTCGTGTTGGAGAAAAAAGGGAGAAAAGTAGAGAGAAAGAAGCAAGGGTGGGAAAAGGAGGAGTTGTTTTTTTGGGTAGCAAGTGGGGTGTACCTAAACGAAAGACGAAAAAAAATCTTGTATATATGTGGGGGGACAGGAAACACCCCTTGACACCCCCCGATTTTCCGCGGAAATCGGGGCCTGCGTCAACTCAAACGAACTGTACATAAAACAAATAAAACTCGGCAAAATCTTGTTAAGGCGGATGGCGCACTATACACAATTCGTTTGTCCTCATGATGCCAACTAATTGCGTTAGCCTCAGTCCTTAAGAATTCAAAATCTTCCTGCATGAATCCTTGTTTCCAGACAGATCCACCCCTCAGCACGAAAAGCACGCATCCCTCATATCCATCCTTCTCTCTCCAACTTCCTATATATTTCGACCTCTCTATTTCCATCTCACTTGCTCAAACACATACCCAGTCTGTCTGTATATATTTTTAATCAAATTAATGTGACCGAGCTCTCTAATTCTCACTAATCAAATGCAAATGCCTGACTGCAAATTTGATTTAAATATAAGGGGAGAATAATTTAAACGCTCCCAGCTAGAGCTGCAAATTGAATACGTACACGTTGCACATATGGGATGCATGAGCATCGATATGGAAGTAAAGCAAATCAACCATTCCTTTTTCCTCTCTGCTTACAGTTATTTTGAACGAGGAGCAAGATAGGACGCACGAGGACACACCACTGAGACATGGACCTTCTGCTATCAACATTTCGGCGAAGTCGGCCACCAAACAGAGACGATCCAGGACGAATTTCACATTGGAACAACTAAACGAATTGGAACGCCTTTTCGATGAAACTCATTATCCTGACGCCTTCATGCGAGAGGAGCTTAGCCAAAGACTTGGACTAAGCGAGGCCAGAGTTCAGGTAAAACATTTTTTTTTCTGTAGATATTAATTATAAAATATGGCAACAACTAACAATTTACAAGACAACTTGATAATTGATAATTTACTTAGCAATTTACAGCCAGTCACATTAAGTAAATTTGTTGATTTTATAATTTGTCTTGTTGATAGAAAACTCAACAGTATTTATGTATAATATATTGACTTAGTATAAATATTGACAAATTTGATTCAATTTATGTTGCAATACTAACATCATTGTATGTTAGTACAAATACTTGTAGGTTAGTTCGGTCAGAAGGTATTACATTAAACTATCTATTATTGTAGATATAATATTATATTGTAATTGTGAAGAACTAATTAAGACTTGAGATTATTACTAATTGTTAGTGATAATATTCACATTAGTAAAATCGTGTATTAACAAAATTTAGGATAATGAGTCTTTACATAGATTTAGTATATAAAATACATAGAGCCATTAATAAGAAATATATTCCATCAAAATAAGATTATATAAATAAATAACTAAAAGATTTCATAATAGTACGCAAATCACAATAAAATATTTTGTTGTTGTTTGAAACTAATTGTATAATTAATTATAATTGCATTTAAATTAAATAATTAAATTGATAATTAAGCAAACAAACAAATTATTTGTAATTATACAAATAATTATTATAAGTATTTTTAATGGAAAACCATGCAAATGTATAAATTTACATATAAACTTTATTACAATTTTCATTTTCATTTCAATTATATCTGATTACATAATAATTTTTCATATTTATTTAATTTTACTTAAGAAAACAAATTATGCAGTATTGCTTCATTTGGCGCTTGTGTTCTTAGAAGACAAGTGCAAAATGGAACAGCGTTATATGAAGTTACATTAATATATAGTAAACAGGTATATTTTTTGGGCTTGCATTAAATTGAATCAGCGTTAAACGAAGGCTTCTAATGATGAGTATTCTCTGTATAAATATTGCATAACTTTAACATACAAACGTTGTATTTGTATACAAATTGATGAATGCATTTGAATGGATGCAGAATGTATTTAGATTGGGTGATAAATAGTTAGTGCGCTGATTCAGGTCCAGGTGAGGTGGATGAACATCCAGTTGCAAGTCGATTAGTTTTAAGGGTAGTAAATTGCCGTTTCGTGAATCTCCGTTTGTCTGCAATCGATCAACTGGGACGCGCCATTAATCTGCCACCTAATTGATGCAACTTCTATTCCCTGCACATCATACGTATTCATTAGGAAATTATCTCCTAATAGCGGCAATAGCTTGGCTAAATCGTGTGGAACCGATGTCACAAGTGGAAACACCCTAATCTTAATTCTTTTTATTTACCCTCCTTCTCAGATCGCCGCCGCCGCCGCAGTCTGAAGGGTGGACGGTACAGGTTTATAGACCTAACACAATCCCACTTTTTGTATCAATAGCTATGAAGTTATCTTGAAAATTATATTAAATTTCCCTTATTATTTATATGTATATACTTGTTATTTATATGTATCTCATTGAAAAATAGTATCATCTGATAATTTATATTTACTAATTGAAATTCCACTATTCCCTTTCATTGTGAATCTGCTGCTATCCTTAACATTGTCATTGTCCATCGACTTGACTGAAGGTCCATATGTTGAACCTCATTCATTTTACTGTCCATCTGTGATGAACAATGGTCCTATTGCTGCAAGCACCGAGAGGGCTCACAAAGGGCCTGGCTTGATCAGGATTTGAACCTGCGCCCACAAGTTCGTGGGTAGGGCGACTTAACCATTAACTTACATAATAATTATTTAACAATTTATAAGACAATTAACTTAACAATCTACTAAATTTACTTTGATTTCATGAGGCGAAAGACTTCATGTGTAAACAAATGTACGTTAATCGAACGTTAAACTTCAATATAAAAATAACCATTGACGGTTTAATGGAAATACCATTATATTAGTTCGAACGTAATCGACGTTCATATAAACGTACAATATTTTTTTGATTGTTTGAAATAGTATACATGAGTATATTATATGCATATAACAGTTTATTAAAATCTGACAATAAGAAATAACATTCATTTTTAAATATCTTCATTTATATTTTTGTACATATTTCAATTTTATTTCGGTCAGAAAACTCAATCTTTTTTTAACATATATCAAATACGCAATATGAATACATGTAAATATGTAAATTTGCAAATAGTCATCATTGTACGTTAGTACGGATAATTGTACGTTATTTCGATCAGTACGTATTAAACGCGTGTATGTTTAACAGATGTGAGGACTATCACAAAACTATCTTAGTTTTCTTCTTAAGTAATCAGATTATATATTAGAAATGCTCAAAATAATTATATGATTTATAATATATGTAATAGTTATTTAAATATTAAAAATTTTAATATGATATTTAATGATATACTTTTATGATTTAAATTAAAAGGATATAATAAATTCCAAACGCAAAGTTAAGCAATAATTAAACTATATTTTAAAAATTCAGTTATTCCAAGCTAATTATATTAAAATTTAATTCATTCTAACAATGAATATTTTAAGTGAATCATATAATTTAACTGCAATATTGTTGCCTTTCAGAATGTTACAACTATAACTTTTTATTTATGGGACAATGAAAATATTTATATTTTTTTGTCAATAAATTTTTATTTATATGAAACTATTTCCGTTAAGTAAGATATAATAAAATTTGATTATTTTAATCCAATATGCGATTATAAAATAGCGATTGTTTGCGTCGTAGACAGAATCTTTTTATCTCCATTACGGAATTGGATGAGAGACTTCATCCCGCGTGAAGACTTCGAAACACATGCATTTAAATACTAATCCCGCTAATGCAATTTGGATACTTGTGTACGTTTTTTTCTATTTCTCTCTCTCTTTCACTCTCTGTCTTCCTTCTGCATCCATCCTTTAAGGGTGGAATCTTTTCCAGTTAAATGGATCAATTTGTATTGATAGTGCGATCGACTCTGACGCGTCCCTTAATCCAATATTATAATTGAATTTTATGTCCGACCCTCAGTAACGGTCATTTATACATTTCTTTATGGCCACTCCGGAGCTCGTTTCAGTATGATTTGCAGAATCGGGCTGCATGAATTATGTCCTTCGGTCATAAAAGGGCAAAGCGTGTTTATCCACTAAAAGCATTATGAAGTAATAGTGTTGACCAATTCCAATCCCTGTTTCAGGTCTGGTTCCAAAATCGAAGGGCGAAATGCAGGAAACATGAGAGTCAACTACAGAAAGGTAAGTTTATGTTATATTTGTTTCTTCATCTTCGACTCTGTTTTCATCTCGCTGCGCTCGGATTAATGTAGATTTAAGGGATCGCAGGACGGGCAATCATAAATCCACGTTAGGGCATTAAACTATTTAGAGCAGCCAGTAATTTGTAACAGAAATGATCTTTAAACCTCGACTCGACCCTCATAATTTTAACTGCTATGAATATATCATGTGGCGGCTCCTCGGTACCGCCGACCCTTCGTCCCTCCACTCCCCTGCAAATCTGCGGTGAATAATCGAGTTTATATACTGGTGTAGAAGAAGAAGATGGAGGAGGAGGAGAAAAAAACGCAAGCGGCGAAGGGCGGACCCGGGGATGAGGTGGTGGAAGAAGTAGAAGGAAGAAGAAGAAAAAAAAAGTTTTCAATCAAATCAAATAATTCCCCACGAGAGCAATTTTACGGAGCTCAGTCATTCAAATGTACGGGTGTACAAGATGACTGGTCCAAGTCTACATGGGCTCCTGGGGGCACTAAATTACACTTAGTGCCTTACACTCACATCAACACTGGGAATGCTAACCCTCCCGACCCCACACCGAAGCCACTGTCCGCATCCGTTCCTCGTTTTTTGGGCAAATTACATTTGCAAAACAGGGGGTTTACACCGCGCCGAACTACCCTTTAACATATTGCTGCCCATTAAATTATTATGTCATCGTCCACCTAACATCCCATGATGCAACGGGAATTGCAAGCTCGGCCAGTTAAATCTGTTTCAATTAAAACGATTACTACGATTTATTTTTTATATATATATGTACAATCTGATGGAAATATAAAAGACTTAAGCAATAAACTTCACCCTCAGCACATGCGAATTAACTGCGCACAATGAATTTCAAATGGGTACGATAATCCTGAAGTCCTTTAAAATAACATAAAAATCCAGTTTCGTAATTGCAAATTAATTTTGTTATCAGCATTTTTTTAGAATTCTAAATTTAAATTATATTTACGAATAGGACACTCAATAATATCACAATATTATTATTTAAAAACCTGTTCTACAGAACATTAAGCAAATCAGTTCGATGTAGATATTAGAAACTTGCTGCCAAGTGAATGCATTCCTTGACGTTAGTATATAATATTATATTTAGTCAAATCTAGAAGGCTTTGCTTCAATCTTCTTGTTGTCACGTTCTTGTGCAAAAGGTTGTCTTATACATGAGAATCAAGTCTCTTCTTGAAAAAGTCTCCGTCTGTCTTTATTCCAAAGTAATGGTGAAGTCATATGAAACAATCACCTAAGGTTAGAATATTTATTTATGAAAATAATAACAAACACAAGGAAATACGTATGGAAATAGATATAATCTAAGATATAATAAAATGCTAGACACACATCTTAGCAATAAATCAAGTTGACAACAGCTTATCAAACAAACGACTTCAAAGCACTTCAGTTACCTTTAAGATATGATCAACGTTACCTTCGAATACATTATTATGGGGACTTTCCAACCATTGTCAACTGTTCTTTACTGAAAACTGACCCAAAAAAATAGGATAAAGCTTATATTTGATTATTTATGCAATTAATAACAATAAAATATTTTGAGTATATTTTGGTATAAAATTATAGAAAATAATACTTAAAGAATATTTTCATTATTATAATTCGTAAGAAGGAAAATTCTAATATTTTTTTAGATGTATTGATCATTAAATAATATTTTGCTTTCGTATAATACGGATTCGTAACAAAACGTTTTGGATATTATGTAACCTATAATAGATTATGTAGTTTTTTTTATAGAATTTTGGTATAATTACAGCGTGTACATGTGAAATAATTACATAGAAACTGCACAACTGTATGATGTGACAAAATTTAGATACATGTTGATAATCCGATTAACACGATTTTCGTATTGATTTAATCCAATCCAAGTAATTAAGGTATGAATGTTGTTTTTGTATGTCCTGTTCAGGTATGATGATGAATAATCACAGTCCTCCGACGAGCACCCCTTTGGAACCCTGCAGGGTTGTACCATACATGAGTGTACCTGCGCTCCGAGGATTATCCTTGCCAAGCAGCGCTGTTGCATTATCAGCTTACGATCGTTTAACACTAGGGACCTTTCCACAACCCGCCACCCCATTCTCAGCATTCGATTCGGCTTTCATCTCAGCAGCACACCAAGTAAGTATATTAATTAAATATACAATACTATATACCAGAAGAAAAAAACAAGTTTTCATAGTTATTTTTGATATTTTCTTGCAAATACATATGTCTATTATATATTTACCGATTTTCATAACTATTATTTAAATCCACACATGTAACTAGGTTCATTTGAAAGGTCATATTTTTTATATTATTTTTATATTTGATCAACTAATTAGCGTACGTAGTTAATTAAAGTAGTAATTAAAGTAAATATGAACACGAGAATAATAAATTAAAAAACTGGTTGTTGATTAATGTTAGGTAATTGTAGTTATGTCCCAATATAGGAGTTTCATTAGATTTAATTATTGCAGATTATGTTTTTGACTTATACCAAAAATGTAAGCAATACTTCATCAAGCATTAACCTTATCTTTATTGATATGTTGAAAGTCTTTTAATGAGTGTAAAGGATTAAGCAAAGGATTATCACAATACTCATTGACGTTTTTTTTTTGTTTATTTGCTGTTTTTGTTCCAGTATGCGGCGGCAGCAGTATCAGTTGGCAGCGGGTCTGCAGCAAGTATCCTCTGCCATCCCCAATATCCTTTAGGCTTTGCGGCTTTGGCAGCAGCCCATAAGAACTCGAGCATCGCAGATCTACGGCTGAAGGCCAGGAAGCACGCCGAGGCACTAGGCTTAGCTCCAAAGGAGAAGACCACTTAATTCAATCGTCGACTGTTCGTTTCCTTTGTTTATTCAAAAATGAAAGAAAAAAAACAAGAAGTCACGTATGCAAAGCGTATTTCTCCAAAAAAAAAAACCTAAAATTAGGAAGCAAAAAAATAATATAATAATTAATAAAAAAAAAATATATAAAAAAAATATTATAAATAAATAGCAATTCCTTTGGTATGTGTATATAAAGAATTTGTTTTTCGCTAGAGTAACAACATGCTTGTCGTCATGGTGGAGATGTTCTTTTATGTTCTTTTTTTTTTGTTTGTTGTTGAGTTTTATTCTTTACGAGACGGACATTTGATGTATTCATGTTAATATATTTATATTTATTAAGGATGAAGGAAAAATTATACAAAACGATAATATGTGAAGTATGTAAAGGATGTGTAAATAAAGTGAAAATGCCGTAGAGGAACAGATTATAAGATACTAATCCAGTTTTTGGGGCCTCCTTTTGATGTTGATGTTAATAGGGAGCGGCGTAGATTTTGGTTTCGAGATGATATTGGATCAAACCTAGGCTGTCAGTAACAATTACCGACTGTTCTCTCGCTGATTGGACATAATTAGATTAGTGGCTACATACTAGCTGTACAAACAAGGGTCAGCAGTGTACAGCGCGTCACAATCAAGGTTCTTCTCCCTCTCCCTGGAACCACCCTTGCCGCTGCGGATACTACATTTTTTTAGCTTCCCCGTTGCGCCCTGCAATAAATTTCACGAATCACATTTTTATTTGATTCAATTACTCCGATTCCCGGGCGCTATCTTATTATTTATTCAAACACGATCCAATGAATCACCAATTAACGAAACAAAGTTTTAATCTCATATATTTAACGATTTAAATCCACACAGTACAAAGTGTATTCAATTATGTCGCCGCTCTATGCAAATTACACGGTACGTATTTATTTTGTACATAGTTCATATGCATTATTTTTATTTAAATTCCTGTATATTTATTCATTTTACTTTATAACTTTTTATTTAATTTTATTATTTTGATTAGTAAATTTAATCAAATTTATATTATTAATTTTCAAACAATTTACATTTTATATAATTTCAGTCAACTTTCAAATGAATAGTTCTTCTAACCAAATATATTTATTTGCTCTTTTTCTGTAATTTTAACAATTTTGTAATTAATTGAAATAGAGATTAATTTACCAATTTATTATTGCTGTAGAGAAGTTTATTAATTTGAAAAAAAGTAAATTATTATTACAATATTTTTTACAGTTAGTTTTTTTTGTTGTTTAAATAAATAATTATGATTAAAATGTAAACATATCCGTATATACAAATCATTCGTATTGTGACTTCTTCTTTCTACACAATCTGAATTAAATGGTGTAGTCGATGATGTAATTATCTTGAAGAGATGTCGAGAAATTCACGAAAATCGGAAAAAACGTCTTTTCCCTGTTACGTAACGAACATTACATAACTTTTGTTTCAACAAAGTTGCGTAAGGGTTGCGCCCATCTTACGCAATCATAAAACGCAACAAAAGTTTATTGGTTTTCGAGCTATTAACGAAAATCGATTTTTAAGTAAATTCTATTCTCTTTATTTCTAATTTCTGCAACTCTTAGCAACGACAGCACGAAGATGCTAATAGGCTTGCTGAAAAAGTGAGGTATTCAGCTTTCAAATATGTAGTCGATCATGTAATTATCTCAAGGGGTTGTCGAGAAATTCAAGAAAAACTGAAAAAACGTCTATTCCCTATTACGTAACGAACATTACATAACTTTTTTTTCAACAAAGTTGCGTAAGGGTTACGCCCATCTTACGCAATTATGAAATGCAATAAAAGTTTATTGGTTTTCGAGTTATTAACGTAAATAGATTTTGGAAAGGTGAGGTATTCAGCTTTCAAATATGTTGTCGATCCTGTAATTATCTTAAGGGGTTGTCGAGAAATGCACCAAAAACTTAAAGAATTTTTTTTTTTCTATCAAAGCACGAAGATGCCAGCTGAATACCTCACCTTTTTTAACGAACCTAAGAAAAGGTGAGGTATTCAGCTTTAAAATTGAATTGAGAATTAAATTAAAATGCTTAATTTTTATAACTTATACTAGATGTACTGACGAAACCACATTGCCGGAAGTTAGCTCATTGGAAAGGTTGTAGTTTTGTCTTTAATTTGTATATTTGATGGTTTAATTAGCAATAGTGGTATTCGATTAATTAAAAAAAACGTGAAAGTGTTGCAGCAAATTGAAAAAAATTTTAATTTACATTTTTAAAGCATAATTCTTTCGCTTTCATTTGCTATTAGATACGTTAGTTTTGGTCAATTAATAAGAAAGTTATTAAGCTTTAATCAGTTGGCGGTTTTCGCGAATCAAAACGCAAAACGCCCCCCGAAAATGATTATCGAAAATGCCAGTAAATTGGGATTTGCACCAGGAGACTAGCAGTGCGAGGAGGTCGTTAATGATTGTTTGAAATTTGAATTTTACGTTTGCGTGAGTGAGCAAACTGTTATTGTTACTGTCGCAAATTAAATTTAAAGGTATTTATTGGATTTCCTATTTATTCTACATTGTTCTGAACGCAAACTTAATGAACAAGATACTCCATTGCTTCCTTCTTCTATTTCCATATATGTAAAACTTTTCTCTGAACTTCACATTTCACTTCGGGTAAGTACCAATTGAACATGTAAACAACCATCAATCACTAAAATTACTTGTCTTCAGAAAATATACAACAGGAACTGCAGCTAACTAGGGACAATTAGTAAAATCTTTTACGTAAAACAGTGTCTACATTTAAGAATATGCATAAATTGTTAATAGTCATAAGGTAAGTAGTCAATATTCATTGATTCAATTGTTGTTATTTTAGGTGCAGCTGATAGCAACATGCCGCGTATAGTTGATGACCTTAAGTTCCCCAGAAAGTGGAAAGCATTCTTTACTAGCAGTTTGCAAAAAGTGGAAACCTTAACTGCTGAATGTGACTAAAAATATTACTTCATTAACAAGATGGATAACAACTATGAACCCTGAAACACCCATGATTCTATTGTTGCTTCCAACGTGATCCTTAGAGATTGGATAACATTCCTGAATGCTAGATACATTGAAAATACTGGAACAACAAAAATGTCAATGTTCATCAAATTTACAGAAAGAGAATAAAAGTATAACTATCAATCTATATTTTCATTTATTTTAATCTCTGTATATTTTAGATCAACATTCATGTTCAACATTCTTCTAGAAGCAAGTGCTTACGAAAATACAGGCCATTTTCAAAAACGTTTTTATCCATACTGTTTAATACCAAAGTTTGATCATTAATTATGACCACGTTGTGGCAGCTACAAACCTGTATTTATACTCATTCTAATCTCTGTATATTTAGGATCAATATTAGTATACAAAATTCTTCTGAGAGTTGATTTATTCGAGAATACAGGCCATTTTTAAAGACGTTATTTTCCCAACTCATTTGTGAAATACCAAAGTTTGTTAATCAATTATAAGGACACCATTGCAGCTACAAATTAGTATTTGTGCTTGTTTTGATCCGTGTATATTCAAGATCAACATCCATTTATAACATTCTTCTGGGAGCTCATTTTTATGAAAATACAAGCGATTATCTAAGACTTTGTTTTCCTACTTGTTCATTAAATTTTATATGTATGTTTGGTTGCAGATTGATTCCTGAATATCCCAAAAGATGTCTCTGCTTGTCTAAATTAAAACGCATAAAACTCAATAAGTAATTAGCATTTAAATTATTGTACTGATGTAATAACATAAGATACATTCAAGCACTATTCTGATATGTTTGTTTATTAAAATTAGTATGTTTTTAAGGAAGTGGATTTTGTACAGCGCCAAAATGCCTGTACTACAAACTTTCAAAAATTGCGAACAGATGGCGCCAGTTGTTCCCAAAAACTGAAAATATATTTTACGCCTAAAGTGCTGACAACCAAACATACACTTTGAAGAACAAGTAAGAAAACAAGGACTTAGATAATGATCTGTATTTTCGTAAACTTATGCTCCCAGACGAATGTTATACATGGTGATCTTGAATATACACAGATTAAAATTAGCGTTAATATTAATTTGTAGCTGCAATGGTATCTTCATAATTGATTAACAAACTTTGGCATTTCATAAATGAGTTGGGAATTGATTGGATTGATATTTATACTTTTATTCTCTTTCTGTGAATTTGATGAACATTAACATTTTTGTTATTCCAGTATTTTCAATGTATCTAGCATTCAGAAATGTTATCCAATCTCTAAGGATCATGTAGGAAGCAACAATAGGATCATGGGTGCTTCAGGGTTCATAATTATTATCCATCTTCTTGATGAAGTAATATTTTTGGTCATATTCAGCAGTTAAGGTTTCCACTATTTGCAAATGAAAATTGCTAGTAAAGAATGCTTTCCACTTTCTGGGGAACTTAAGATCATTAACTATTTGAGGCATGTTGTTATCTGCTCCACCTAAAATAACATCAATTGAACCAATGATTGTTGACTACTCACCTTATGACTAATAACAATTAATGCATATTCTTATATGAGGATACTGTTTTACGTAAAAGATTTGAATCCCTAGTTAGTTGCAGTTCCTGGTGTATGTTTTCTGAAGACAAAGAACTTTAGTGATTGATGGTTGTTTACATGTTCAATTGGTACTTACCCGAAGTGAAATGTGAAGCTCAGAAAAAGGTTTTCCATATATTGTTCATTAAGTTTGTATTCAGAACAATGTAGAATAAACATGAAACCCAATAAATACCTTTAAATTTAACTAACAATAACAGTTCGATCACTCACGTTAAACGTAAAATTCAATAATTCAAATTTCAACCAATCAGGAACGACCGATGCCAGAAGCTCAGATACCTCCTCGCACTCCTAGTCTCTTGGTGCAAATCCCAATTTACTGGCATTTTCGATAATCACTTTCGGGGGGGCGTTTTAATTCGCGTAAACCGCCGACTCAAATCTTAATAACTTTCTTATTAATTGACCAAAACCAACGTATTTTATAGCAAATTAAAGGGAAAGAATTATGCTTTAAAATTGTAAATTAAAATTATCTAATATATCAGAATATAACCATTTATTGAACTACTTTTTCAATTTGCTGCAATACTTTTACGTTTTTTTAAATTAATTGATTACCACTCGTGATAATTAAACAATCTAATACACAAATTAAAGCCAAAACTACAGGAAAGGTTGTAGTTTAGTAGTTTTTGAGCTAACTGTCGGCATTTTGGTTTCTGTACATCTACTATAAGTTATCAAAATCAAGCATTTTAATGTAATTCTTAATCCAAATAATTAACCTATCACCTAACCTAATGAAAAATAGCACCACAATATTATTTAGCACCTGACGAATCGATTAACTCAAATTTTATAATTGATGCAATAGGAATAATGATGCTCTTTAAATGTCGGTCGGCCGATCTCTGCTATAATAAATCATTGTAGTAAATATATTATGAGAATGGTACCTTTATATAAATAATTACATTATCTTTATTTAATTATATGTTAAATACATAACACACAAACATCATAGCTTCATCCCCGTTGGATCAATAACCAAGAGCTATGTAAAACAATCACATATAATATTCAATTATATTCTTTTTAAATAACATCCACAATCACACCTAATCAATAATACCTAATTAAAAAGATCACATTTCTTTGGTTAAAAATAATTAAAAAAATATTCATTTGAAAACTCGTCAGATATCAACGAAACAGCGATTTTTAAGAAAATCCTATTCACTTTTTTTAACTCACAATTAAATTGCGACTGGGTAATTTTAGATCCATTCTATCTATTATAGCCATTAAGTTTTTGGTATAATAATTTAAAAAAAACACAGTTTGGTTACTCCTGATCTATATAACATTTTATAACTATCGTACACAATTTTTACATTTAATTTAATTAGAATTTGTAAAAACAATCAACAAAAACTTAATACTACAATAATATTTGCAAAATTTAAACTATTATAGAAAGGTACAAGCATCATTTGTCAAATAAAATTGATACATTTATAGTTTAAATTAGCAAAAACAACGTATGTGTAAACAAATTTATGAGCGCAGACGCGTCTAATAAAATATTGATTACTTAAAATATGTATGTTCATGTTATGCCACCAAATACTCATATAGGATTTTCGAGTATTTTATGTTTTGATCATAAATTTAAAGAAATAAAGTACATTAATGAAGAATATATATTTTTGTTTAGTTTGAACAGAAAAAATATAAAGGTGATCACAATTTGGTTCCTTCTCAATGATTGGTATGAGGTTGTTGTACTCTGAGAAAGTTTGCAAAACATCTGGAAACCGGTGGTGATTTTGTTTTTTTTAGTCTGTCCAATTAGATCGATCGCCTGAAAACGAAATAAATATTATATTCCATTGAATACGAAGAGACAGACAATGCGAATTCATCTAAAGTTCATTTTTTCATTACTTCTTATTTTAACATGAAACTATAGCAACAATTGAATACATGTTGCATTCCCCAATTATCCAGCATCTTTTGAATCCATTGTATCTATTATATTTTTTGAGAAAATTACTGAAATTTGAAGACTCACAAATATGATTTCCAGAGTTAATTTTTCATTACTCCATTTTAGAACGCGAATTACAGCCAAATGAATGAAACCACAGCAACAATTGATTCTATCTATTAATTACTATTATTTACATTTTTTTAAATAAAAAGATACGAAATTACATGCACATTTATAATATAACAATTCTACATTAAGTAATTAGTATAATGAGATTTATCTTCAATATTTTATTTTAACATCCTATTTCGTTTCATAATACTCTGGAAATAAAAAATTAAATTACTTTATCCTTGACTTTAAGAATGACCACATTTGTGGCTTTTACTCCAATTTCAATATATTTTTTTATGAGTAATGTTGGATTAAGTGAAAAACAATTATGCACTACAATGAACTTCTTTATTGACATATCTCTTAACTTCACAGTTACAAGAAACTTAGGCAATTAGTCCAGTAATATAATAGATATCATTTAAAAAGTAGTAAAATTAAAAAATCGTAGATATAAAAACAAAAACAATAGTTTCGAGATTGGGCTTAATGTAGTAGATACAATAGCACGTGAGGATAGTAAATAATAAGATTTTTTTTAAAAGGTATAAACAATTATAAGAATATATAAAATCATATAAAGTAATATACAATATACGTAAATGGTATCATAGATATCCAAAAAAGATTTACAGAATGGATTGGATAATGACAGCTCTGGGAAGTTTGGCGTCTATACACACTTATTCATAGAAAGAACATGCCAGGTGGACGGATACTAGTCTATAATATCAAGCGCACACATCGTTCTCTAATACAGTCGATTTCGCTTAATCCCGATTAAGCGGTTGTCCATTTCCATTTGTTATTTGCTCGGTTTTGTTTCCGTTCTTTAGAATTTGTCCCAAATAAGCGGAGTCGACTGTATTTTTGTTTATACCAGAACCGGAATCATAATTTCAACATAAAATATCTAGCAGTTTGATGATATAAAATACCAGGGTTTAATGTACCTGTGTAATTGGACACCAAACTTGAGCAAAGAGGGACCACATTAATATGAGGCTATACAATATCCTTAAAATTACATTAAATTGGTCCAGAGGTTCACAAAAGGGTTCTAGAGTGGGTGTGGGCATATATATATAAATATATATTTACATATATCATAGTATATGTATATATATATTATTAGACTTTCATTCATAAAGGTAAAATAAATATCTAATCCTATACATTTATTTTATAAATATTTCTACACTGCGCGTTATTTAATTTACGAGCAGGCATTTATACATTTAACTACACTTAATAAATATATATACACACACACAGGTAAAAATATATATAGTATATATAAGTATAATCATATATTATATATATATATTTATATCCTTAGTGGGTCACAAAGATGTACCAGTCTTTCTATAAAGCTACTAAAAGCGTAATTATGTATTATTATTATTATATAAGTTTTACTTTGTTATAGATATATAACACTTATTATATTGTAATCTATTACGTGACATTAATATAACTTTTAATTTATATATATGTTAATACGATAATAATAATTATTATATTGTTAAAAACAGGTATAGATAGATAATACCCATAACATTTTCAATCTTTTTGAGCCACCCTATATATGTATATATAAATATAAATGTTAATACAATTTGGTTATTCTCGAATAAAAATTATCAATCTACTTTACGAATTTCGGTGCAGTAAATTTCTTTTTTTTAATACAGACGAATCAGTACAATCATCGCAATAAAATAGGCAAATGTTTAAAAAAAAAACAATATATATATATACAATCAGATAATAAATGCGAATAATTATAAATGAAATTTAAAAATAATAATTAAAAGAAAAAAAGAAGATTGATCTCTCTTTTGCATATCGTTTTTATTTACTTATGGAACTTCAGTACTTCCATTGGTATAAGATGAGATTCTGCAATTAAAAAATGTTCATGAGTAAAGCAATTCCAGGAAACAAAAATAAAGCGTTTGAACAGAGTACACGGATGCCGTGTGTTTGAAGAGATTTAAAAACAAAACAATAAAAACATCCACATGTTGCTTGATTCACGTCGAAGTCAATGCGAACATAAGCGAGGAGGAACATTACATTTTGTCCAAGGGAAGGGACACTATACTAAATCCAACCATCACATAAACCACAAATCATATATATATATAAAAAACAAAGTAAAAAAATATATATATTATAAAATATAAACTAAATATAATAAATTGAATGTTAAATTAAGAGAAAAGTACACACAAGCATTGGTTTATGTAATAACTGAACTGCTTACGTTCTCTAAATCTGAATCGAATATGTTTCAAACATTCGATTTGTTTAGAATTGGAGAATGTCTAGCTCTAATGTTCGAAATATGCTTCAGCAGCATTTGCAAATGAACTAAATCTACATCAGTCTAATAGACAACTATGTGATGCTAACCACTCGCACCGACAGTTTGGTCAGGTGGAAAACAGTAATCCGGTACAAAAAGTAAAAAAATAATAATAATAAGATAATTTAAGGAGACGGAAAATGAAATATACTTTGCCTTCAAGGAATGTGCGAGAGCGTCGGTGCGGAGCGACTCCCAAAGCTGTAGTATATTGCATTATCCACCTTAGTAAAGGAGGTGTAAAGTATTCAATAAATTAATCACATTTATATGTATTTACACTAAGCGTTTGTTTTTTTCTGTTTTCGTTTGTTTTGTGCATAATTTCAAGCAACTGTGAGTTCTTGTGGCCCAACTGACTCCATACCTTCATGGGGTACACGAACGTTCTCGCTGCTCACGGATCCATTGAGTGCCCCGTTTGCAGCTACGAAAATGTCAGGACCTCCATCCGGTGGGGTGCACAATGTCTGCATGGCCAAGTGTAGTTTAACGTACTCCTCCAAAGAATTCCAGATGCCGGGCCTCCTGTTATGGAACAGCTTCACGTACATGTAAATATCAATGTGATTATCGAACATGAGCTGCTTTCTCATGGTGCTGAGGCTGCAGAAGATACCAGCTTCAGATCCACCGAATCTAAGAACAATGAAAATAAAAAGATTTAGTTTATTTTGGTTGTAGATGTAATTTGCGTATCATACCTATCCACAATAACGACAGGTCCATTCTGGCTTTTAACATCTTGAACGACGTACGGCAATTGGAAAAATTCGGCAATGTTCGGTAGCGAATTCGGCCAATTTGTGCAGTGAATCATTTTAACCTGTAACTCGTAATCATCTTGAAGGGATTGCATTGTGAATTCTCTGGTAACGTAATTGGTTTGTGCTTCCTCTTTGGCCAGTTTCACTTTGTAGTTCTCAGCGTCAATACTTTCATGTTCGGTGGGCCAAAATACTTCGAAGTCCTTTAAAATGAAGTAGCAAATTGTATCGGGTTCAAATTTTATGTGATATTTATTACCTGATTATCGACGATACTTAGCATTACAATTGTTTGCACGTTGTGGTCCCAAGCCATCTGCCAAAAGTCCTTAACTGTATTCCTCATGGGGTGTTGGGTAATAATGAACTCTCTGAGGCTGCTGAATCCTTGCATCCACGTGGCATTTATGTAATCGGAGCCGTCTTCGCCGGGTTTCGGAGTGAGATGTACGCGGGAGCTTTCCACTGGTACTATATCCATTCTGCGGTTCTTTGGTTGGTTGATCACTTTATTAGCAGATACCAGATTGAATTCCTTGCATTGGAAGCTTGTAGCCATCTACACAAAAAAAAAACTTTAAAGAAAAAAATTCTTGTACGAGATTATGAACATACCTTGAATTGGTAGTCCAACGATTTCCATTGTGTACTTCCATCTTCCAAACTCTCATCTTGCATTATAGCTACGTACCGCGGAAACTGCTCTCTGCTAATGTTGGTCTCTCCCGATTCGATAGCTTCGAGCAGAGCGTCGTGTATGAAAATGTATTGTTCTTCCGTTTGCACCAGGAAATTGCGTTGTGTACGGATGTGAGTGAGAAAGCCGAATATGTTTACTTCGTTTCTTTTACGAATCTGTCGAAGCATTGCATCAATTACAATGTAGGTTCCGGTTCTTCCAACGCCAGCACTGTAAAGATTTGTAAAAAAATCATTGCTTGTATCAATCTATACCAATTGATTCGTACCTGCAATGTACGATGATTGGACCGGCATCTGGTGGATTAGCAGCAGAAGACTTCTTAACAAAGTGAAGAACTGGTAGAGGATGATCAGGGGTACCATGATCAGGCCAACTGGTGTAATGGTACTGGTAGACCAGCTTCTCAGCCATGGTAGCTTTCTTCTTCTTAATCTAATAAGATCTTAAATTGTAATTCAACCCTTCAAACTTCTTCAATCACTTACTCTTAAATGCCTGATTTGCAAGGTGCGAACAGTGTACGTCGACATGACATCCTCTTTGACTAGCTTAACTTGGATAACTCCGTAGGTTTCAGTTCCTTCTTTTGGCCAATACATATCACATTTCCGCTGAAATAAAGAAAATCAAAGGAAGAATTAGAAGGTAGTCTATATGAATTTCTGTGAACATCAATAGAATTTTAAGGTAACCAAAGAGAACCAAATACATTTATATAAAAAAGGATGGGTGATAATATGAAATTCAGACTTTAAGTACCTCTATATCATCATCGCTGTGATGTATATTTACTGTTTCCTAGTAACAAATGAATAACAGTATGTTATGTAAAAATGATCTGACGATAAAGTGAAATAGAAAAAAACTCGAACTTAGTAGCTTACCCTTCCTCTCTCAACTAAATTTGTTATCATGACAATAATATTCACGCGTTGTTCCCACACCATCCTCCAGAAACAGTCGAATGTTGATGGCAACGGTCCCTGGGTGCCAATGTACGCCTTCGACCATTGGAATCCATCAATGTAATTTGCGTTTATGTAATCGCTCCTCTTCTGTCCAGGCATCTGAAGTAACTGCACTCTACTATGATCATCTAAAAATAAACGAATTGTAACAAAATATCTATTATGGAATTCTAAAACCCAACAACCCTTAATAGAGAGCTACAATCAAAAACATTAATAATATTAGTAAAAGAGCTTAGCTATTAAATAGATAGTGTCGCGTGCAATTACTTTATTTTTAACGTGACAAGTTTACTTTGTTACAATCTATATGAGTATGACTTACAAGCAATGATGTTCAAGTATCGATTTTTGCATTTGTTGTCTACCATCTGGGAGTTAACTGAAGCATGTTCTTCATTGTTTGCTCCAGCTTGGATAGCTTCATACTCTTTGCTGAAACCTATATCTCCATCGGCATGTAACTCAGCAACATGTTTGCTGAACATGTGGACTTGAACAGCACCTTTGTGTTCACTGCCAGTCTCTGGTGTTGCATTCCAATCTAAACTAGCTGTTGGCACAGAGCAAGGTGGGTCATCCAAGTAGTAGTATGTATCATGAAAGCACTTTCTGCAAATAACAAAAATCCAAAAACAATTATATTTAATAACTGTGAAAATGGGAATTAATTACCTCCAAACAATGAATGAAATAATAGCAAATATAAAAGCAACAACTGCACAGACAACTCCAGATATCATCCCAGCACTCAACTGACTATGAGTATGTCTCACATAAGGTTGTATTTTGTCGCAATCAAATTGAATGTTTACATATTTTGGAAGCGAAATCTTTCCCTCTATATATTTAGCAGAGTATATACTGCGTGTCGAAGCGCTGATCATCAATTTATATCGAGTATTCGTAGACACATTTCTTATAGAATACTGAAAGCAAAGAAATTATTTATGAAAATTTATTAAAAAAAAAGCATATATATTCTTACCGAAGTATCTAAGTGTTCTGTGGATGTGGTCAGTTGAATATTATCTGTATATGAACCTCCTTGTACATAGATATTATATAAATCTAATGAATTATAATAGACAGTTGGTCTTTGCCACTTCACATATATAGTCTCAGAATTCTCACAAGTCAGATTCAATATCTTCGGGGCACTGGGACCACCAATATCAGTCTTATTGATAACTGATTTAGATTGCACACCCTCATTTTTCGCAGTGGATGCCTGAACTAAGATCATATACTCTGTGTATGGTTCTGTAAGTAGTCTTGTATTAGTATTTATTATATTATAAAAAATAACAATGAACTTACTTAAATCTGTTAGATTGTATTGTAAACTACTATTCGGATCTAAGGATGTAATCGATTGAACACTTGTTATGTTCCTTGAGTTGTAGTAGATGCGGTATCCAGTGATTGGACCATTCTTCTTCTCGGGTTCACTCCATGCTAGATATATGCTCTCCGATGTAATGTTCAGTACAGTGAGATTCAGTGGTTCACTTGGAACTGAAACAATAACAATGAAATGAAAATGAATGCAATTGAATGTGGGATGCATGGGAATAGTAATTAGACTCATTGATCCATTCAGTTTATTTATTTTGTTGTTGTTTTTTTTATGATGATTAAATACCTTCTTCTTGAATGATTTGTGTAGTGGTGTTGTTTTCTATTTGAGTATATTCAGTGGTAGTTATTGTTTCTTTTTCGAGCTGACTGTAAGCCAGGGCGCAAATGGCAAGCAGCACGAAAACAACGTTAACCATCCTGATGAAGGGATGATCAAAATGATGGTGCGTTTCACGGGGGTATCACTAGATCACGATGGATGTAAGCGGTTTTCTTATAACACTCATGTTTCTTCCTGCACATACTTTCGCGGATCACGAAGGGCGTAAACGCGACGTCGCAGCCAGCCCCACTGTGCGCATTTTCCAAGGGTCACACTCTTATGCTCTCACCACTTCGCACTTTTTGTTCGTTACCGTTGATGTCTAGTATCAATGGGGATGGGCAAGGATAGACCACGATCTCACGTCGATCTGCTGTACCAGCACCTTCCAAAACACCACCCAGACAGAGTAATTAACTGTCATGCAGCAGTAAAATTTCAGAGACCGACTGGGGCGGCAAGGGGTGTAAGTGAGGAGTGTTTGTGAGTAGAGTAGAGAGCGGGACTGCAGCCCGAGCCGGCGCAGTTTGCACCGTTGCTGCTTGCTGCCGCTAATGCTACTGTTACCGCTACCGCCGGCCAGCTACACAAACTACTCTTCACTTCTCATCCACTCATACTTGCTCATGCTCGGCCCAACTGGATTCGATCAGTTTGACCATTCCCCAACTGTGGTTTTGTCTGCCAGCTTCGCACTAAACCAGACTAAACCCTTTTATCCTTCATGACCACCGCACTGGGACGCGTCGAGCAACCGGTGACACCAAACCAGAAGACTGCTTTAAATGAATGTAGCATCTTTGTGCGAATACACAATGTAATTGTTCCATGTCTTCGGGATCATCGCGAGAACGGATCTACAGATATACTGAGATATATACTAACGGCATTTTAAAGAATATTCAGTTTACAGTTCATCCCTTCAACGACTGTTGCTATGGCTATATTCCTCATTGTTTTTTTTTGTATTATTCTTATTTAGATCAACGGCTTCTTAAAGAATAAACATTTTACAGTTCATCCCTTTAACTGCTGTTGCTATGGACACGCTTAACATTGTTTTATAAGCGACACAACCGCAATAATTTAATGAAAATTAGCAATCTGAATGTAAAATCCCACACAATTTTAATGAATTCAATCAACCATTATTTCTACTTATCTCTAATAATAATAATCATCATTTCAAGGTCGTTTCTTCTTTTCTATCAACTTGTATAGACTATATCTAATGCGTTCCAAATTAAGATTTATGTTAATTATTTGGTAATTTTAAAAATAAGATAACAAAAATTGTATATATATATACATGAATCATTAGCATCATTACCAAAATAAGATATAATATATTTGTGGTTTAATTTTAGAAAAAAAATATTAATATGATTCACATATTTTAAATATATGCATTCACAAAGACTTATTGCATTTTCCATCAAGTTTTATGTAGGCTAATTACTTATGTCTAATACGTTTTAAATTAATGTTTTTATAGGAATTATTTATTGGTATTCAAATATAATCGATAGTAATGTGAGATCATTTAAAATAATGAAAGGTTTAAATGTATATGACATAGAAAATACTGCAGCTAGTAATTAGAATGATCTAAATTTGTTATTTTTTTTAATTTTGTGAAACATTTGTAACAATGTTATATAAACATTATTATTAATCTTATTGTATAACTTAGAGATAATAATTTTATAATAATATTGATTGATCAAATTATACAAGCAGATATAAAAATAAAATTTTTGATTTCAGTCCACATTATCCGCATTGTGTGAGGTAATGATTATAAACATATATAATTAAAAAAAATAGTGAGACACAATTGTAACACTAAGAAACTACATTTTAATTGAACAAAGTAAAATTAAGTTAATTTTTGTATGTATTTATTTTCGTGATTCAAACAGTGCGCATTATCCGCATTGTGCGAGGTAATGATTATAATCAAAAATAATTAAAAAAATAGCGAGACACAATTGTAACACTAAGAAACTAAATTTTAATTGAACAAAGTAAAAATAAGTTAATTTTTGTATGTAGCTATTTTCTTGATTCAAACAGTCCGCATTATCCGCATTGTGCGAGGTAATAATTATAATCAAATATAATTAAAAAAAATAGTGAGACACAATTGTAACACTAAGAAACTAAATTTTAATTGAACAAAGTAAAAATAAGTAAATTTTTGTATGTAGTTATTTTCTTGATTCAAACAGTCCGCATTATCCGCATTGTGCGAGGTAATGACTATAATCAAATATAATTAAAAAAAAAAAGAGATACACTTATAACATTAACAATATGTGTAATTATATGATAACAAACGAGAACAGTGATTAAATAGAACACGACAAAACCGAACATAGGAAACAAAATATTAATAACGCATTTAAATACAAAAAAATATAATTAATGTTAAATTTAATCATTGTCATTTCTCTATTTCTATTTTGCATGAACTTTAATACATTTTTTTCGATATTCTATTTTGTCACTATTCGGTTTTATCGTGTAATTTCTATTTTATCGATATTCTGGTTTCTCATGTGCCAATTATGTAAGTATTTTAAAGAAAATTAAGTTAAAAATTTATATCCTCAAATGCTGTTTGCATCGTCGTTAATATGACTCATAAGGTCGTACCATCTAAATCAGATCTGTTTGTGTGAGAAGTCCACAGAGGATTACAAAGTTTCTAGAACGAAATAAAAATGTATTTTTAATATAAACAATTTAAACATCTTTAATTCATTCAGTAAAAAACCTTAATTTACAGTTAAGATAATTTGGGTTTGTTTTAGGAAACTCCTGATGTAATTTTAAATTCCTTTAAATAATTATTTTGTTGTTAGATGCTAAATTAATATTGTTTTGTCTAGCTCATTTTACATTCGTAAACTATAATATTTGTTATTCTTATGTATAATTAGTTTTTTGTCAGATTATGCAATTATTATAATAATAAATATATTTTAAATACTTTATTTAATGAATTAAATAAAAGTTTCGCTCTAGCAAAACATTTTATATAACAAAGAAGAAGCTATAAACATATATCAGTATATATCAGGAACACAAATAGTCTTGCGGTTTTCAATTTCAAATTGTGACTCATTTGGGCGTATCTTGTAAATCAGTTCCCAAATTGTCTGTGTTAGTACAAACAACTTTAATAATATTTTCACGGACGTTCCTTGCATTCTATAAAATTATCCTTTATCGAATCCAAAGAATGTCCGTCAGTTATCCTTATACCAAAAATAGATGATTTCTTCGAATTACGTATTAAATTAAAATGTACGGGAAATATTCATTAATAATAAATAATGAAATGAAACAACAACAATATTTATTCTAGCTAACGCGAAATGACGACTCAAGATATACAATAATTGCGTTTTAGAGAAAAAAAAAATACTTCAGTTTTTATTACATCAAATGCTGTATCATCGTCGTTAATGTGACTCATACGACGTATCATCTAAATCAGTTCTTTAAATTATTTGTCTGTGCGAGTATCCACATCAATTTTAACAAAATTTTCTTGGACATTCATTATACTAGAGTTTGTCCACCTATGGGTCACGTTTAACGATTTGCGAAATGACAGCTTATATCATTCTTAGCTCTCATCCCGTCACTTTTTCCTTTTTTTATTAAATTGTATATTAAAAACATGTAAAAATACAAATAAATATATTGGGTCACGCAGCAAAAGTTTTAAAAACGCTGCATTATTCAATGAATGGATCAAAATGTTAACACAATTTATTTAGAGAAATTGTGAAGATGCTTTAGGAGATTTTATTCCTTTAGTAAAATAAATATTTTTCAAACTATTATGCAACAACTATGAGAGACATTTATTTTACTAGCGTTTTTCTACTTATGGATCTCGTTAAATTTTTAACGCGTCGCGAAATGACAGCTGTCACCTTACGTCATTCTTAACTCTCATACCGTTAGATTTTCTACAATTTTTTGGTCTACTTTAGTTAGTTTAAATATATTGTGACAAAAAATAATGTTTCTATTTGGAAAAAAAAAATAAGAATATTTGGCAACATTAAAATATAAAAAATCTGTTAATTCTTTTGAATTAAATAGGATCAATAACAATATGTACCCTTTCATTGATCAAAGGGATTAAAGCTATATACTAAGTACGTTTTAATGAAAATTCATTTTAGAGTTAATCCCTTAAACTGCTGTTGCTACGGCCAAGCATTTCCTTTCTCCTTTTGTAAACAGGCTCACCTCATGCTATAACCGCAATATATACAGGAAAAGCTGTTACAACTTCAATTGTTTTATCATTTACTATATTTACTATTGCAAATTACATGTGTTTAGGAATTAAGTGTTGTTACACAAAGTATTCTTATTTTATATATACTATACTTCTTATCACTGAATTAACAATTATTTTATTAATTATAATATTTAGTTAGAGACAAAAAATTATTTTTTATATGAGTCAAACAAACGTGTTTACTAAATCAGTTTATAAATTAACAATATTTTCATTCATTTATCTTAGTTAGATTATCAAGAAAAACTATGTTTTGGACTATAAGACGCACATTTTTATTTATAGAAATCGACTTACAAATGATGTTTTTTTTTTCTTATAAAAATTGTCTCATGCATTTGGGGTGCGTCTTATAAGAAGTCAGTGTTATCATTACGAATTATTTTGAAGTACTCAAAGTTAATCTGACAATAAATTGAAATAATAATAATTTATGCTAAGAAAAAAAAACATTTGAAAAACAAACTCGGGTTTTATGAAGCTATTAATAGACTTGTAATTTGTACCATATATAAAAGTTTTATAAATTGTCTTGTTTTCCTTCGAAAAATATAAAAAATATTTTGCAATACTCAAGTTTAATCTTAAGCAATTGAAGTAATAACAAATTATATTGTAGAGGGAAACTCGAATGTATTTTCAAGGAAATGTATTTACAAGTTTATCCCTTGAACTCATGTTGCTACATGTACTTTTATTCTTTATGTACACACATGTAACTCATTTTAGTACAACGAATTCCGCGCATCGTCAATTGTTGCTGATATAATATTATCATACATTTTAACCATTATCAGCTGTTACTAGTAGATATCATTTTTTTAAAATTATAAACAATAGTGAATCATTTGTTCCGTTACAGCTTTATTTATTTATTTATTTATTATTTATATTAGTATAAAACATAGTTTATATCAAATGAATAATATTATTTTTATGCAACTATAATAACAATTATTTATATTAATGTTAAATATTTTTATTCTTAATATGTGTATATTTGTTAGAGTCTCAATCAATGGCGGAATTTTAAAATTTTGTCCCACCCTGCAAAATATTACTTGGACACCTCAGTCGCTTAGGATATTTTTAAGTAGCGAAGTACTGAGACAAATTTAATAGCACCAAGCAAATCGAATGTGGGCCCTAGACACCAATAAGTTTTAGTGTTGAGGGCCCAAATTTTTTAATCTTTTTTTAACCCTCCCCATTACAGTTCCGCCACTAGTATCAACTGAATGAATATGAAGATCATAAAAAATAATAATTTCAATTTGCAATGAGTCATTTGTGATTTTCCATAAGTGCTATACTAGAAATATTTATGTAATTTGTTAAATCTTACATGTAATGTCTTGAAGTAAGAATTGATTTGTACAGCTTTAGTAAGACACTTGCCGTAGTGAACTATTGTTGTCCAAAGAAACTATTTTATTTTAGCTAGCAATTACTCAGCTCATGCTTTATCGCGCTTTACTGCGTCGTGATTTATTCTTCTTTCAGACACACCCGTATATACAAAATACGCAGGAAACAGTTTGGTTTTGCTAAAATGTTTTCGTCGTGCGCTTTCCGTGAATTCGCATTCTGTTCGGGGATTGAACAATACCGCGTCAACAATGGGGACGCAAAACAACAAGAAGATGGTAAAAAAAACGAACTTACGTTACGTGGTAATGTAATAATCGGGTGGATGCGAACGGTGTCGCCCCTTATTATTATGCAATTGCTCCAGAATTGAAAATTACATAACGCCGTTCCGTTGTGCGGAAACCCGAGGACGGGAATTTGTTACACCCCGACGTCTAAAAGCTTGTTGGAGACGAATAACTCACCTCCCTCATCCGTCATGACTAATACAGTTGTGCTTGGGCCCAGTCCCTCCGGATTGAATACCTGCAGAGATACCAAATACTGTGTGTACGTTTCCAGGTCCAAAATCGTGTGGCTCTGCGGACAAAATAAATTCTATATTACTTCAGAACCATAAATTTAATAATATACACCTATCCTTCGTTCTACTTTTGCAACGCAACATAGCCATACTCAAACAGCACGATAAATAATCAATTAACACGATATCTCAAAGACTAGTGTTCAATTACCGTGTTATATAAGTTATACATATACAGGTGTCCTTCATTGTACTGTCGCAACACGGTATCTTTCTAACACGATTGGATTCATTATGATGTATACTCAATTAACACCACATCGTATGATGTATATTAGAAACTTGAAATTAATAAAATAGTTTTATAACACGCTTTTGTCTCACAACACATTCATTTAAAACGTTGTCTTAAAGACTAGAGTAATTAACTGTTGTACGAAGAATCTTAAAACACGGTTTTTCTTTAACACGATTAGAATATTGCATTCTCTCATCATGCATATTAAAATAACACTCTAGTAAAGACTATAATTACCCTATTATACGAAGAACCTGTATTAGTGTTCAATTCATCTATCTGATATTGTATGTATGTATTAGGTATTCAAATCGTTAAGCTTCCGTAATTCTCCTTGAGGTTCGGGCTTACCACCATCACGCACATCCATACAAATTGTGTTGTACTATTTTGCTGTGATTGACTATACCTCAACGTGCGAATCTCGGATGTAAATCTCTTGAACGTCGTCCGCCCCTCGATCTCTTGGCCTGTACGTGATCCTGTAACCAAGGAATTCCCCATGGATGGTATCCAATGTCGGTGCTCTCCAACTAATATGTAAAGCTGTTGCTGAAATATTGTGCGCCGTTGTGATTGTTGGTTTTCCCGATGGAACTGCAAGATAATAAATATAACAAATTAGTATTATTAATAAAATGCAACACTTATTCTAGTAAATATTAATAAATATTAATAATAGAACATTGTCATTTCTGTCTGTGTTTTTTTATTTTTAGTTTTGTACAAAAATTGTATAAAATATATGTATGTAAACTGATCAATTAATACATATTCAAAAATTTAAAAATGCATTTTATTTAAAATCATATATGTTAAAAGAGTAAAAATGTATTGAAAAAATGAATGTTTTCCTAATGGAAAATGCATTAAATTTTGATAACAAAAAAAAACTCATTTCCCAGTTGAAAACTACTGACAAAACAAATGGATTATAAATCCATTTCGGAACTACAATAAATCAATTTATTTGTTATTCATGTTTAACATTACACAAATATAAAATTTAATAGAATTTTATAGGCCAGAAAAAAAAACATGATTAAAATTACATCTATAAAAAAAGAAGAGAGAATGTAATAAAACAGTAAAATGATATATAAACAATGAAAAAAGGAACAACTCATATGTATAACAATAAAATAAAATATAAACAACGAAAAAAGCAAATTAATTTAATATTATGAAGTGGAAATATATTTGAACATATTCAATATTGAAAATAATATTGAATATGTAGCCAATAATTCTGGCTTTGAACAACGAATTTATTTTTTTCATTTTCTACAAATCTTTTCAATGGACAATAATTAAAATGTTTGAAATAAAAAATACATGAATTTTTTCAATAGTTTTTTTTTTCTATGATCGATAAGGGTTTTCTAACATAATATAATATTAAGGGTTGCCAAAGTTTGAAAACCTCTGATTTATATTATATGCGTTTCATAGTATGCAACCAAACGAACACGTAAATTCTGATATCGTTGCATAAACGGTCGTGTCCATCCATCATTTCCTTTTATCTAGATGCATCCTTGATGATTTATGAAATCCTTGTATATTTGTATAACAATTGTTATTATTTTATTTTATGAAATAAACAAGGATTGAATGAGATTTATAAATGGTTGAAGTATTCTGATTTAGCATGTGTTATAATACTTTGCGAAAGTTATAAACAAAGTGTAGTATCCATATCTAGCACGTACAGATGTACACTACTATCCTAGCTTACTTTCAATAAATCGTCACTTATCATCCATCTAAGCACGTGACTGTAAACTCCGCCATACGTGACGACGTAATCTCCATGAAGCAGATATTTAGCTAAACGTGGAGAATCTAAACTACAGCACATATACTTGTAGATAATCAAGAATCTGGAGTGAATATGCGCAACACTCGACTTGCTAATACTAAATACAGAGATTTGCGGATTTATACCTTCCACTGGTATTAAATTAATCAGATTTGTGTAATTATCAATTAAATTATTAATTACTTTGGTATTTCGATGGCCAATCAACACTTGTAAATATTTTTTTTTAAATAACATTTTTATTTACCCATTTTCGTATCTTATTTCAAAATCGTGTTATACGATATAAAATGTTACAGAAGCGAAAATAAATTTACCGTGTTATATCAAAAACGTGTTAAAAGTAATGTACCGTGTTAATCTTTTTTAGTAATTTGTGGAATTTTAGATTAAATTATCAATTACTTTGGTATTTTGATGGCCAATCAAAAATTGTAAATAAATTGAAAAAAAAATAACATTTTTATTTACCCATTTTCGTATCTAGCCTACATTCTGCTTATATCAAAATCGTGTTATACAATACAAAATGTTACAAAAGCGAAAATAAATTTACCGTGTTAAAAGTAATGTACCGTGTTCATTTTTTTAGTAATTTGTGGAATTATAGATTAAATTATTAATTACTTTGGTATTTTGATGGCTAATCAAAGTTTGTAAATGAAAATAAAGGTCAGTACCAATTTACCTATAAAAATATGTTGGTTTATCCATTGTGGTCTTAAAAAATAATGATTCCTTGCTTGTTAAAAAACTAAAAATAGTTATTAAGAATAATTGTTGCATGTTACGTTAATGAAAATGTTCGTTGGAAGTTCAAAAGCGTTGTAAAGATCAAAAGCATAGCATCTATAAATTCCTGTAAAGCTTTGTAGTCTGGATTTTCAGTTTTCAGTTTTGCATCTTTTCGTTTCGGAGCTTATTTCTATTGACCACGAGGCTATTTTTCTATATGTTGAGTGTGCAAATGTTCTTTGTTCGTTTTATATTCAGCGCGCGCATTGTACAACGCCTTCCCTTAATGCATTTTGTAGTACATGTGGATATGGTAGTATCCCAGAAAAGGGTTAATGTAATTTCTTTGCGTTCTTTCTGATATCGATTCATTCCGGCTTGCGTACTATTAGCTTCATTATCTATATTGTGGAACCTGAGCGTGACCGAAGTAAACTCCTGCTAACAATTTGACCCGGCATTTAAATGGAATCGATCCATCCGCCAAACTGCAGCTCCCTATCAGGAAATTAAAGATCCACTAGGCCGTGAACTTAATCAATTGCGAATCGTTAACGAGTGTAAACATTTGCACTGCGAATATATTTCAGAATCCTGTTGTTTACACCCTTCATGCACAATTATCCCAGTATACAATACAATTTCAATGATTTCCTTTAATTTGTATATAAATTTTGCATTATTTATTTAACATTATTTAAATTGGATCAATTAAAACTAAAAAAATACGTAAAATATATTACACTCATTTTAGACCGCATTTCAACATCGAAATCGTGTTAAAAATAAACTTAGTAATACAATTTATTGGAAGATTTGTTCCTATGTTAATTCAAAATCGTGTTATAAGTATATATTTACGGTTCGGTTTGCATTCCGTGCATTGTACCGTGTTATAATAAAATCGTGTTAAAAGAAACCTAATACTTAGTATACTGTTAACTTTTTAAAGAAACTTTAAATCAGAGTAAAACTTGTTCCCAGAGTACCGTGTTATATCAAAGTCGTATTATAGGATATCAAATCTTACAAAAGCGAAATTAAATTTTGTTCTCAAAGTACAGTGTTATAACAAAACCGTGTTAAAAGTTCAAATCGCAGTAAAGTTTGTTCCAAGAGTAAAGTGTTATATTAAAATCGTGTTATAAGATATAAAATATAACAAAAGGAAAGATACAGTTTTGTAAAATAAATTCGGTTATTATTCCGAAATTTTGTTCTCATATAACACGGTTCTTATATTAAAAACGTGTTATATGAAAATTAGTACCGTGTAAAAAGATGTTTAGTACTTAAAGCTTGCTCACATAGTACCGTGTTATAAGATGTGAAATCATATAAATCATAATATAATATAAATTTACAGGTCAAAAGTTGCAGTAATTCATGTGTTTATATTTATTTCATAGTAATATGTAATTAATTGTGCTATTAAATAATTATTGCAATTAATATTATTATTATAAATATAAATTTATATATACAATGGAAAATAAATTATATTGATTTTACAAAATAAAAATCAACATTTTTCTGCATCAGTTAATTAATTTAAAATTTACATTTTACCTTCAAGCGAAATAATCTTTCTTTTTTTCATTTACTTATTTTCATCAAGCATTATTCAAAAGTGAATAAAACAAAATATTTCCACATAAACGTTAGGATTTTCTTATAATTTTAAATACAAAATAAATATTCAATATAAAAATTATATGAAATTATGATAATAAAAGACAAAAGTAATTTTATTAAATTATATAAATATTTCATTTATTAACAAGATTCCGTCTACTCAATTAGTTTTCATTATGTACAGCAATGCACAGATTACAAATTCTGAATCTCGTAAAAAGAAGAATGAGAGAGAACGACGTTATTGTGTATACAAGGGGAATTCTCTGTTAATTTTAACTGATGAAATGTAATGAAAAAAAAATGTTGATTGCCAGCTACAATATAACTACTACAGTAGATTCTCGTATAACGCGAGTTTTTACAATGCGCTAAAAATATTGGGACAACTTTTTTACATAACGCGATTCTCGTTGCAAGCTATCATCTAATTTGCTATAAGTATTTATCAGACATTTGACTATCTTAAAAGTCTAGTTTTACACGGTACTTTCTTTACTCGTTTTAGCTGTTACACGGTTTAAAAAAAATAAATGTTGACAATAATATCGATGTCGTAGATTTAAATAAATAAATAAATAAGTATATGGAAACCATGTTAAAAGAATCGTGTTATATTTGTATAAGAGAATAATGGTTTTAGTGTATTCATCTTACCTTCTCTAAGAGTGACCATGTAGTAAGACTCTTTTCCGGGGACGCTTGGACCCATTTCATTGACTGCAGTTACCCTGAAGCTATAGACGGTGTAGGGATAGAGGTCAGAAACCATGTGACTCGTTTTATTGGTCGGTGTCAATATTCCACCGGTAGGAGTCCAAGCTCCGTTCTCTCCAACTCTGAAACAGACAGGAACAATGGTTTATGCAAAGACCTTATAGATTTCCGAATTCTTGCGCCACTTAATTTCTTCGTTCCCAGGTGATAAGGTGGCTCCTCGTCTCGCAATAATTCTTCATAAGATTATCATAGGTGTGTTTTAATTGCACATAAACTTTGCTGCTATCTGGGAACACGGTTAGGTGAGGGGCGCATCTTTTTATCGGGAGCTTATTTATATACTTTAAGCCAGTCACTGTAAAAACTTTTCCGGCCAACGTAATTTATACCCTCCGACCGTTTATATATATATACATATATTTTTTTTGTTTGGTTTAGCCTTTTTTCGCATTTATTTTAAAACTTCACCTCATGATGGTTTTTGTCTTCGCCTTGGAATCAGGACTCTCTCTCTGTACATTATAGGGGTTTGCATATACATGATGCAGACCCACATTCTGATCCTTCTAACTGAATATAGGACACATTATACTAATCAGAAATCGCAAGAGTGTCCCAAGCAACACTCCCGGCAACCATTTGTATGATACGAATGATGAATTACGAAGGCAAAAATACGTGCCTCGAAACCAAAGTGGAGGGTTCCCCGCAAGGATATTATATTTGCGCCAGTGATTCAAGAATCCCGAAACCTTTTTTTTATTTTTCCTCGTCATATAAATATTTTTTTTTTTTATGATTATGAAAACATAACGTTATTTATTCTGCGCCGGGGTTTATGAATACATTTGCTTCAATTATAAAGAGAAAAGAGTTTCACGGAACATAATAGAAAGGATGTCAATTTCGACGCATCTTCATTGTCATGCGGAGAGCCAAAAATAAAAGTTGCACAGAAAAAAAAACTTTTTTAAAGTGTGAAGGCTTCCACCCGGCAAGTGCAGAAGTGTGTGCACTTCAAAGTAAAGTATGTGGATGCCTCGTCCTGTTCTCAGGAGTCCCGTCTGCTTCTATTCATCCATTTGTTTACGTGGCCCGATTCAGATAATCCTGTTTTTTTTTCTTTTTACTATTTCATTCTTCGAATTCCCTTTTTCCCCGTTAGAATCCATACAAAACGAACACCCCTCACAAATAGCCAATCCATTCCCGTGCGAGTCCTGCTGATCCTATATAATGCGTGCACTATAGATACGTTCGGGATACGTTTCTAAAACTAACCGTAACAACGTTAAAATCTATCACCATACGAATATTCAAAATACGTCATCCATCCATCCATTATAATTGTAATAATAGTACATGTTAGGATGTTTACCTCCAAATTGGACATCCATCATGAGATTTTTCAGTTATATCCTTTTTCCCAAAATGTATGCTACTATATGAAACTACGTTCTAAAGAACACGAATCATCTCTCCAAGTACATTACTATGTTTAACTTAAAAAAAATAAAGGACAAAATTACACTTTTAGAAAAAAAGGTCAATGCTCTATCTAGGATATGAAATTACGTTGTTAATAATCACCTACTCAATTAAATTACTTTGTTTAATTAAAAAAAGGACAAAATGACAATTTCAGAAAATAAAATTGACAGAGCTTGTTTTCAAAATAAAGGATATATGTAAATATACCTAAACTTCATTACAATTCCCATTACTTTTCTTGATGCATTTAGTTAAGTAAAAGTGTAATTTTATCACCCATTTATCAAAGTGCAAATACACATTGCTTAACTCTTTTAGGTATATTTTATTTTAGTAGTGAATTGCTATTTAAAATATTTAAATCATATTTTACTGTGTTATGATACAACTATAATAAATTGCTCAATCCAACTGAATAAATAACAAAAAATATTAAAATTTAGAAACAGTAAATGATGTCTCTTTGTTTAATTACATTTGTGAATACATTTATTTGATATTTTTGCCAATGAATGGTTATTGGAAACTCAATTTACTGCAGCAACAATAAAAATAAATAAATGAAATCGCAATTTGTTCGAGCAGAAAGATTACAAAGCGATATATGATAGCGAGTTTGAATAATATATTAGATTAATGGGATATGGTTGTATAGTGAACGAGTGCGAATAGAATTTAGTGGTGATATTGATAATAGCTACAATGAAAGAGAGACTGTATATATTATTAAAGGTTTCATTTAAAGCAAATGGATAGTTCATATACTGTTTTTGCGAATTCGATTCTTTTTTTTTAATTTCTAGCTTTATTTCTGTTTGTATTGATGTTAGGATGATTTTAACACTTTAAGGGTAAATTGATTATATATATGTTTGTAATTTGAAAAAGTTTATAAATTAAATTATATATTTCAATCTTAATAAGTAGGATACGTGAATTCTCAGATGAAGTCCGATGATAAAGTACGTTTGTCTGAACAATGAGTACGTTTGTGCGAATATAACAGAAAATGCATGTGTTTTTTCCTAGAGTAGTGAATAAATTGATAAATATTTCTTTTGTAATTTATCCTGTAATTTATTTGTTTAATAATAATAATAATAACAAACTCCTAGTTAATTAAAACAAACTGTAAATTGGCATTGTCGTTTGTTGTCCTGGATATGAAAATGCATATTAAAAAAAATGTAAAAGGGAAGGGGTTAATTAACGTTCAATTTAATGAAATGGGATGGTTCATTTAGTTGATGGTCTTTTTGTGATTGCGAGTGTTTTTGATTTGGAGCTTTATTTGTATTCGTACTGTCGCTAGGATGAATTCACCCTTTTACCCTTTTGGTGGGTGGTAAATTGATTAATGTTCCACCTGCCATTTGGTAAAGTTTATAAATTAAATAACGCACGTAGTATACATTGCGCGTAAGTTCTCTAGGAGTTTGCAGCAAGTTTGCACATTCTCTACTTCTTGTTCATATTCTGCTTGTTCACCCTCCCTCACCCCTTGTTCTGAGTGCCGTCAGTTCCCAAAGATAAGCGATGAAATTTACACCGTCTCGAAATGCCTCCTCCCAATGTGTGTACTGCACTGTCTATAACGTATATGGAATACATTTATATAGGAGTTATATAGGAGTATGGGCTTAGAGGACGAGCGAAATACACCAGTTGCTGGCTGGTCCTGGGTCACAGTATATCATATTAGTAAAGCTAAGTTTAAATTGAATTTACACATCGGGCAGTTACGATTTTGAACTGGAACATAACCAGACACACCAATCGGAATTTGTTGCCAAACATGTATTTCCGTAAGCCGTTATTTCACTAATTTATTACGTGTTTTCATTCAAATCATTACTCACTCTAGACTTTCATTGCCAATTACAATAATTTAGTTATGCTTAAGTGAGAGTTAATTATATATTGCAGTTAAAGTTTACAACATCAATATTACATAAAGTATCAACAGTTAATTTCAGATAATTATTGCCTAATTAAACCATTAATTAGAAACAAATAGAAAAATATTATTTTTGTCATTTTTTTTTTCAAGAAGTGAAAAAATATTTTCTATAGTTTATATAATGCAAATCTATGTTTATTTTATATAAATAATGAAATAATGATTTGGAATGATTCAAAGGAAAATGTGGAAGGATTTTAAGGTGTATTAATCTGAAAGGGAGATATTTATTAGTCTCATTAGAAATTAATTTGAAGGTGGTGGTGAGTATTGGGGTTGTAGAGCTAATTTAATTTTCATAACTACCGAACGACATCTGATCTGTCTTTCTAATTGCTTTTGAGCTGAAAATTAACTCGGAAAATGGAATTCTCATCAATTCTAGTAAAATACTGTTTCATTTAATTATTTACGTTTGCTCTTATCATTCATTTTTAATCTAGCTATTAACACATTTCATTTCCATAAATTAAGTTTTTTAAAATTAAGAATAAATTATTCATAAGTCAAAATATATTTATTATTTTTTGTAGGTACAATTTTGATAACAATTATAGGAATTTTTCCAGAAAATATTATTAAAGTTAATAATCTTAATTATTCTATAGTTTAATTAGTTATTCTATAAAATACCTTATTATATGTATATACATTATAAGTATATAATAAATGTCATTGAAGGAAACCTATATATTTGTAAGTCGTTATATCACTAATTTATAGCATGTTTTGATTGAAATGATTAGGCTCTATAGACTTTTATTGGCAATCACAACAATTTAGTTATGCTTTTGGTCCGTTGAGAGCTATGGTATTTCTAATTGTGGTTAAAGTAAAGGGCTATAAGAGCTCGGAGCAAAGCGACAGTAAAAAGTAATTACGCTCGTTAAAAAATGTCATAAACCGTGGACAAAGTTTCGCGATAGTTTCCGATCCTCTTAGCGAAGTTTAATGAAGTGGGTTTTTGTTCGGGTGATATTTCTTTGGTGTAACGTATGTCGACAGGTGGCGACTGTCTATGACCGGCCGAAGAAAAGTGTAGCCGTTGCAAAAGAATAAGTGGACGGGGTAAAAGTTTTTGGTTCTAAGATAACTTTGTTGTGTTACTACACAATCCAAACGTTACACCAAGCCAAAGTCAGCGTGGCAATTGGTATGTGAGAGAGAGAGAGTATTGGATTTGGTTAGATGCTGACCACCTGCAGGTACACATTTACGGTAATGCTCATTTGTGGGAAGGGTTTTGTACTATGTCATTCTATTTGCGATGTGACTTTCTCAACGTCACTAGGGATACTATCCCAAATCGCCTATCTAAGCTACTTAATGGGACTGCACTTTATTAAGGGTCTCAGCACCAGCACTTTTGAAGGCCAGATCGATCACACTGGGATTGGGGGTTGGGGTGGTAGTAATAAACGATTAGTGGACTGAAACACCAATGCTTGAACGACAATCTAATAATGTCCCCCCCATTACCTTCTTTTTATCTATTGCTTTTGTCTGCATCAACCCATTAGCTGTCCTCGCTATGTCATAGATATTGTTCAGGAATGATGGTATTATTATGCACATGTCAATGGAAATCCTATAATAGTACAATACGTTACACAAATAAAACTTCGACAATGTCATAGAATCAACTTGCATCACTTGTCTTTAGAAAAAAAAATACGTTATTTATTTAAATATATTAGAAAAATGGACAATATAAATGTGAAAATGTATTTAGGGGGAAATATTAGGTTTGTAAAATTTGAAAGAGAGATAATATTGGACTCTTTGGAAATTAATTTTAAGGGTGGTGAAATGTTCGGTTAAAGGAGTATTTCATTTACGGAGAGGGTTGTAGAATTTTGGTGAGCACGGGGAGTGCTCAACCTTGCTAATTTAATATTCATAATTACCGAACGACATCTGATCTGTCTTTCTAATTGCCTTTTCCCGCATACGGCAAAATCTACAGAAACTGTTGCGTTAACTTGAAAATTGAACTTCTCATCATTCCTATTACAATAATATTTCATTTAATTTTTATTAAGATAATTTATAATCCAGTTGAAAACTATATATCATTAAATACAGTGGAAAGGGCATGAACTGTAAATACAAACTTGGGTATATTGGGTAAACCCCTAAAGAGTATTGGTCGAGGGCCCACAAACAATGTTAATCGAGAGCCCTCAAACAGCGAGAGGGCCCCAAAGAGTGTAAGACAAGTGTCCCAAATTGTTTTAGACGAGGGCCCCCGAACAGTGTTAGCTCAAGGCCTTCAAACTTAACGACAACGAATACTTTTGCGAAAAAATGTATGTTAAGACAATAAACACATGTTCGTTGCTTTTTAAATCTCTAATTAGAACTGGAAAACAATAAGTAAATAATATATAGAGTAATTTTTTAAGTCTTCCCTATTATTTACTATCTTATTCCCATTAGCATCGATATTTCCACGTATTCAAGTACTTACAAATTTGCGTAGACAGGAAAATACAGGATAACAAATAAGTGTTGCAATTAGGAATTTTCTCCAATTATTTTAAAATTATCCTTTCTCAGTTTTCGCAAGCTTATTTTTATGCTTTGGCATTAATTCTTTCCAATTATTAATTGAACAAAAAAAAAGTTATTACAGGTATATAAATATAAATTCTGTAACAGTTATTGATATTAAGAATTAAGTTATTGATAAGTGATTTGGAAAATGTAAAGAAATTGTTTTAGAAACAAATAAACGACATTTGTATTTACAAACTCGGATAAATGGAAGGTTGTATGTTTGTTGTTGAAAGTAATACTAGCAACAACAAGAAGAAAACAAAAAAAAAGATGTAATAACAATACAAGTGAAATCAGTGAGCCGGGCTGAGAGCACTTGGGAAATTAAAGTGGATTCAGTTCTCCTGCGAGAGACGCGCAATATGTGCAGTGTTTAAATAATGCAACCCTGTTCTTCAAATAATATACAATTTTATAGCCATAAATAATGGCCGACCCAGACTACCTATAAACTTAAATTATCGATTCCGCATCATAAAAGTAATGTCTCCTACGAAAAAAAAAAATCCATAATCCTGGGACACACTAAAGCTCTCTTTCTCTCACGCATCATTTCTTCTTTTGATTCACAACCTTTCTCTATCTCTCTCACAGTTTATACCGTGCTTTGTCTGCTTTGTATCTTCGGGCGTCCGGAGGTGGTCGCACCATGCAATTTTAATGAAAGTAAACAAACGGGAAGGCAAACACTCATTTACAGTCTGCATAGTAGTATAGTTCAACTCGGAGATCATCATGTGCTTTGGGTAGTTTGTTATGATGTGATGCAGATGCGACGTGTATCTGATGTTGGTAAGGTCATCCGTGTGCAAAGTCTGCATGCAAATATAATCCGATCGAATGTAATGTAATTTATAATTGGCGTAAAGTTACAGATCGATTGGAGTCGGCACGCAACGCTCGAAAACATCCTATCTACAAATATCAATTGCAAGGAGAGTTTTGTCCAATAAACACGTTCACGCTTCAAATGTTAAATCCAAAATTATTTGATTGGTATACGTTTCCTTGCGAACAGAAATAATATATATATATAAAATAGGAAAAATCCCGGAAGCTCGATACATAACTTCACTCCTTTTATATTTCGTTCCCCGAGGGGTTCTTAATAAGTGCTGTTTCAACTCGACACGGAATTTAATTCCGTGTTCAATCCAAAAAAAAAAAAACCGCACTGATTGAAGCCCTTATATATTAATATAAAATTGTAGTTGAATAATTGAATATTTTACTGTTGCAAAAATATTATTTTATATAATAACTAGCTAAAGTATCGAACTGTACTGATTCTTTCGAGTAGGAAAACAGCGGAAAGAAGTTTCTAATATATAAAGTTATTTTAAATCCTATTCAAACTTATGGGATTGAACTGTGGGAGAAACAGCAAAAGCATCAAACAACAAAACAATTCAAAGATTCCGTTCCAAATACCTGTGAAAGTCTAAAAGATTATCACAAGTTTTTTTGAGGAAAAATATAAAGATTTTTTTCTACAAACTTATTGATTCTAGAACTAACATGTTAATTGTTTTAAAATACTTGATGAACGACTACAACTTTTTGTATGTGTTAATTGAATGATTTTCAAGATTACAGATAATCACATTTTTATAGATGTAAATGATTCCTTAATATCTTACAGCTAAAGTGTTTAATCCGTTAATCTATGGAATAACTTTAAAATATAAATTAATCATTAATCAAATACCTATAAATTTGCTTCACACCTCATATATTTGATTCCTCTTACATAAAAGTATTTGAAATCCTTTTGAAATTATAAAAAGTAAACAATATCAAATAATCAAGGATTAATTTGACGATAATCTATCTAACAAGTTGAAACATTAGATATTTACTCATCACATGAAACTTCCTATCTAGAATATTATCTGTTGTACTTGACATCTCTTATATTTGATTCCTCTTACACAAGAGCGTTTGAAATGCTTTGGAATTACTACGTAAACTATATCAAATAATCAAGGAATAATTAAATTATCTAACAAGTTAAAACAGTTGATATTTACTCATCACAAGAAACCTCCTAACTAGAAGATAAACTGTTGTACTCGAACATCTGCTGTACCTGAATCTGCTTCACCGAAATGTTTGAAATGATATGCGGTTATTACGTAACATAGTAAATATACAAAGTTAAACAAGGTTTAATTGAAAGGTAATCTATCTAACAAGTTTTAACATTATATATATTTACTGAAACATATGAAATAATATACTAGTAGTAAGATAATTGTAAATAACAAACATCTGCTATAGTTGAAAGTGCTTCAAGTGTTGTTTGAAATGCCATGACTTATGAAGGCTTATTGCGTAATATATAAAAGATAAACAAAGATACTCTCCGCTCAACTTCTAATCCAGTTGTATAATTGATCTTTTCCACCCTATCCCCTTATACGTGACAATATCGACCACGAACAAAACGTTCTTATATATTAATAAAACCGGAGGTATTATGTCTCGCTTCATCTCGGTTTTAATGAGTTTTCGACCTTTCTTTTCCAACGCTACAGTTCATCTCTTCTCTCGATTTTTTTTTCTAAAGATTTTCTTCTTG